>NC_067250.2:198000649-198303680 GCF_019359855.2 Lolium perenne | reverse complement strand
TGCATGAGAAGTATTCCCTCTCGATACAAGGTTTAGGCTAGCAAGGTTATTTGAAACAAACACAAGGATGAACCGGTGCAGCAAAACTCACATAAAAGACATATTGTAAACATTATAAGACTCTACACCGTCTTCCTTGTTGTTCAAACTCTTTACTAGAAATTATCTAGACTTTAGAGAGACCAAACATGCAAACCAAATTTTAGCAAGCTCTATGTATTTCTTCATTAATAGGTGCAAAGTATATGATGCAAGAGCTTAAACATGAGCACAACAATTGCCAAGTATCACATTATCCAAGACATTTTACCAATTACTACATGTAGCATTTTCCGTTTCCAACCATATAACAATTAACGAAGCAGTTTCAACCTTCGCCATGAACATTAAAGATAGAACTAAGAACACATGTGTTCATATGAACCAGCGGAGCGTGTCTCTCTCCCACACAAGCATTTATTCAAACAAACAAAAGCACACAGACGCTCCAAGTAAAGTACATAAGATGTGACCGAATAAAAATATAGTTTCAGGGGAGAAACCTGATAATGTTGTCGATGAAGAAGGGGATGCCTTGGGCATCCCCAAGCTTAGATGCTTGAGTCTTCTTGAAATATGCAGGGATGAACCACCGGGGCATCCCCAAGCTTAGAGCTTTCACTCTTCTTGATCATAGTATATCATACTCCTCTCTTGACCCTTGAAAACTTCCTCCACACCAAACTCGAAACAAACTCATTAGAGGGTTAGTGCATAATCAAAATTTCACATGTTCAGAGGTGACACAATCATTCTTAACACTTCTGGACATTGCACAAAGCTTCTGAAAGTTAATGGAACAAAGAAATCCATCAAACATAGCAAAAGAGGCAATGCGAAATAAAATGCAGAATCTGTTAAAACAGAACAGTCCGTAAAGACGAATTTTAAAGTGGCACCAGACTTGCTCAGATGAAAATGCCCAAATTGAATGAAAGTTGCGTACATATCTGAGGATCACTCACGTAAATTGGCAGATTTTTATGAGTTACCTACAGAGAATTAGGCCCAGATTCGTGACAGACAGAAATCTGTTTCTGCGCAGTAATCCAAATCTAGTATCAACCCTACTATCAAAGACTTACTTGGCACAACAATGCAATAAAATAAGATAAGGAAAGGTTGCTACAGTAGTAACAACTTCCAAGACTCAAATATAAAACAAAAGTACTGTAGCAAAATAAACACATGGGTTATCTCCCAAGAAGTTCTTTCTTTATAACCATTAAGATGGGCTCAGCAATTTTAATGATGCACTCGCAAGAAATAGTATTTGAAGCAAAAGAGAGCATCAAGAGGCAAATTCAAAACAAATTTAAGCCTAACATGCTTCCTATGAAAAGGAATCTTGTAAGTAAACAAATTCATGAAGCATAATGCAACAAGCATAGAAAGATAAAACAAGTGCAGCTTCAAGATTTTCAGCAAAAAGAGAGGTGTTTTAGTAACATGAAAATTTATACAACCATATTTTCCTCTCTCATAATAACTTTCAGTAGCATCATGAGCAAACTCAACAATATAACTATCACATAAAGCATTCTTATCATGAGTCTCATGCATAAAATTATTACTCTCCACATAAGCATAATTAATTTTATTAGTTGTAGTGGGAGCAAATTCAACAAAGTAGCTATCATTATTATTATCATCATCAAATATAGGAGGCATATTGTAATCATAATCAAATTTATCCTCCATAACAGGCGGAACCAAAAGACCAATATCATTATAATCATCATAAATAGGAGGTAAAGTATCATCACAGTAAATTTTCTCCTCAATGCTTGCGGGACTAAAAAGATCATGCTCATCAAAACCAGCTTCCCCAAGCTTAGAATTTTCCATAGCATTAGCAACAATAGTGTTCAAAGCATTCATATTAATAACATTCCCATTAGCATGCATATAAAGTTCCATGGGTTTTTTAATTCTCTCTTCAAACACATCATGTCCTAATTCAAGATAAAGTTCATAAAGATCTCTCATATTTTTGTTGTTTTCCATTATGCCTTACTAGTGTAAACAAGAAACAAAAAGTTGCAATTGCAGGATCTAAAGGAAATAGCTTCGAGCACACACACAACGGCAACAGAAAAGTACTTTACCTGGGACCGGAGTATGAGTGCCTTTTACCTTTCCTCCCTGGCAACGGCGCCAGAAAATAGCTTGATGTCTACGCCCCCCCTCCTTTTCCTGTAGATAGTGTTGGGCCTCCAAGAGCAGAGGTTTGTAGAACAACAGCAAGTTTTCCCTTAAGTGGATCACCCAAGGTTTATCGAACTCAGGGAGGAAGAGGTCAAAGATATCCCTCTCATGCAACCCTGCAACCACAAAGCAAGAAGTCTCTTGTGTCCCCAACACACCTAATAGGTGCACTAGTTCGGCGAAGAGATAGTGAAATACAGGTGGTATGAATATATATGAGCAGTGGCAACGGCACCAGAAAAGTGCTTTGCCCAGGACAGTAAACAAGCAGTAGTAACGCAGTAAAACAGTAAACAAGCAGCGATAGCAGTATTTAGGAACAAGGCCTAGGGATTACACTTTCACTAGTGGACACTCTCAACATTAATCACATAACAGAATAGATAAATGCATACTCTACACTCTTTTGTTGGATGATGAACACATTGCGTAGGATTACACGAACCCTCAATGCCGGAGTTAACAAGCTCCACAATTCAATGTTCATATTTAAATAACCTTAGAGTGCATGAAAGATCAACACGACTAAACCAAGTACTAACATAGCATGCACACTGTCACCTTCACACTATGTAGGAGGAATAGATCACATCAATACCATCATAGCAATAGTTAACTTCATAATCTACAAGAGATCATAATCATAGCCTACGCCAAGTACTAACACAGATGCACACACTGTCACCATTACACCGTGCAGGAGAAATAAAACTACTTTAATAACATCACTAGAGTAGCACATAGATAAATTGTGATACAAAACACATTGCAATCATAAAGAGATATAAATAAGCACTTCACTATGCCATTCATAACAGTGAATAAGTATTCTGTGAAATATAGCCTAAGAGACCCACACGGTGCACACACTGTCACCTTTACACACGTGGGACAAGGAGTCTTCGGAGATCACATAAGTAAAATTCACTTGACTAGCATAACGACATCTAGATTACAAGCATCATCATATGAATCTCAATCATGTAAGGCAGCTCATGATATTATTGTATTGAAGTACATAGGAGAGAGATTAACCACATAGCTACCGGTACAGCCCCGAGCCTCGATGGAGAACTACTCCCTCCTCATGGGAGATAGCAGCGTTGATGAAGATGGTGGTGGTGTCGATGGAGAAGCCTTCCGGGGGCACTTCCCCGTCCCGGCGGCGTGCCGGAACAGAGACTCCTGTCCCCCAGATCTTGGCTTCGCGATGGCGGCGGCTCTGGAAGGTTTCTCGTACCGTGGCTTTTCCGTCTCGAGGTTTTAGGTCCAGAGGCTTTAAATAGGCGAAGAGGTGGCGTCAGAGGGTCGAAGAGGCGGCGACACCATAGGGTGGCGCGGGCCACACCCAGGCCGCGCCGGCCTAGGGTTTGGTGGGCCTGTGCCCCCTCTCTGGCGGTTCTCGTGTGTTCTGGATGCTTCCGGGCAAAATAGGAACCTGGGCGTTGATTTCGTCCAATTCCGAGAATATTTCGTTACTAGGATTTCTGAAACCAAAAACAGCAGAAAACAACAACTGGCACTTCGGCATCTTGTTAATAGGTTAGTTCCAGAAAATGCACGAATATGACATAAAGTGTGCATAAAACATGTAGATATCATCAATAATGTGGCATGGAACATAAGAAATTTTCGATACGTCGGAGACGTATCAGCATCCCCAAGCTTAGTTCCTGCTCGTCCCGAGCAGGTAAACGATAACAAAGATAATTTCTGGAGTGACATGCCATCATAACCTTGATCATACTATTGTAAGCATATGTAATGAATGCAGCGATCAAAACAATGGTAATGACATGAGTAAACAAATGAATCATAAAGCAAAGACTTTTCATGAATAGTACTTCAAGACAAGCATCAATAAGTCTTGCATAAGAGTTAACTCATAAAGCAATAAATCAAAGTAAAGGTATTGAAGCAACACAAAGGAAGATTAAGTTTCAGCGGTTGCTTTCAACTTATAACATGTATATCTCATGGATAGTTGTCAATGCAAAGCAATATAACAAGTGCAATAAGCAAGTATGTAAGAATCAATGCACAGTTCACACAAATGTTTGCTTCTTGAGGTGGAGAGAAATAGGTGAACTGACTCAACAATAAAAGTAAAAGAATGGTCCTTCAAAGAGGAAAGCATCGATTGCTATATTTGTGCTAGAGCTTTGATTTCGAAAACAAGAAACAATTTTGTCAACGGTAGTAATAAAGCATATGTATCATGTAAATTATATCTTATAAGTTGCAAGCCTCATGCGTAGTATACTAATAGTGCCCGCACCTTGTCCTAATTAGCTTGGACTACCGGATCATCGCAATGCACATGTTTTAACCAAGTGTCACAAAGGGGTACCTCTATGCCGCCTGTACAAAGGTCTAAGGAGAAAGCTCACATTGGATTTCTCGCTATTGATTATTTTCAACTTAGACATCCATACCGGGACAACATAGACAACAGATAATGGACTCCTCTTTTATGCATAAGCATGTAACAACAATTAATTTTTCTCATTTGAGATTGAGGATATATGTCCAAAACTGAAACTTCCACCATGGATCATGGCTTTAGTTAGCGGCCCAATGTTCTTCTCTAACAATATGCATGCTCTAACCATAAGGTGGTAGATCGCTCTTACTTCAGACAAGACGAACATGCATAGCAACTCACATGAAATTCAACAAAGAGTAGTTGATGGCGTCCCCAGGAACATGGTTATCGCACAACAAGCAACTTAACAAGAGATAAAGTGCATAAGTACATATTCAATACCACAATAGTTTTTAAGGCTATTTTGTCCCATGAGCTATATATTGCAAAGGCGAATGATGGAAATTTAAAGGTAGCACTCAAGCAATTTACTTTGGAATGGCGGAGAAATACCATGTAGTAGGTAGGTATGGTGGACACAAATGGCATAGTGGTTGGCTCAAGGATTTTGGATGCATGAGAAGTATTCCCTCTCGATACAAGGTTTAGGCTAGCAAGGTTATTTGAAACAAACACAAGGATGAACCGGTGCAGCAAAACTCACATAAAAGACATATTGTAAACATTATAAGACTCTACACCGTCTTCCTTGTTGTTCAAACTCTTTACTAGAAATTATCTAGACTTTAGAGAGACCAAACATGCAAACCAAATTTTAGCAAGCTCTATGTATTTCTTCATTAATAGGTGCAAAGTATATGATGCAAGAGCTTAAACATGAGCACAACAATTGCCAAGTATCACATTATCCAAGACATTTTACCAATTACTACATGTAGCATTTTCCTTTTCCAACCATATAACAATTAACGAAGCAGTTTCAACCTTCGCCATGAACATTAAAGATAGAACTAAGAACACATGTGTTCATATGAACCAGCGGAGCGTGTCTCTCTCCCACACAAGCATTTATTCAAACAAACAAAAGCACACAGACGCTCCAAGTAAAGTACATAAGATGTGACCGAATAAAAATATAGTTTCAGGGGAGGAACCTGATAATGTTGTCGATGAAGAAGGGGATGCCTTGTGCATCCCCAAGCTTAGATGCTTGAGTCTTCTTGAAATATGCAGGGATGAACCACCGGGGCATCCCCAAGCTTAGAGCTTTCACTCTTCTTGATCATAGTATATCATACTCCTCTCTTGACCCTTGAAAACTTCCTCCACACCAAACTCGAAACAAACTCATTAGAGGGTTAGTGCATAATCAAAATTTCACATGTTCAGAGGTGACACAATCATTCTTAACACTTCTGGACATTGCACAAAGCTTCTGAAAGTTAATGGAACAAAGAAATCCATCAAACATAGCAAAAGAGGCAATGCGAAATAAAATGCAGAATCTGTCAAAACAGAACAGTCCGTAAAGACGAATTTTAAAGTGGCACCAGACTTGCTCAGATGAAAATGCCCAAATTGAATGAAAGTTGCGTACATATCTGAGGATCACTCACGTAAATTGGCAGATTTTTCTGAGTTACCTACAGAGAATTAGGCCCAGATTCGTGACAGACAGAAATCTGATTCTGCGCAGTAATCCAAATCTAGTATCAACCCTACTATCAAAGACTTTACTTGGCACAACAATGCAATAAAATAAGATAAGGAGAGGTTGATACAGTAGTAACAACTTCCAAGACTCAAATATAAAACAAAAGTACTGTAGCAAAATAAACACATGGGTTATCTCCCAAGAAGTTCTTTCTTTATAGCCATTAAGATGGGCTCAGCAATTTTAATAATGCACTCGCAAGAAATAGTATTTGAAGCAAAATAGAGCATCAAGAGGCAAATTCAAAACAAATTTAAGCCTAACATGCTTCCTATGAAAAGGAATCTTGTAAGTAAACAAATTCATGAAGCATAATGCAACAAGCATAGAAAGATAAAACAAGTGCAGCTTCAAGATTTTCAGCAAAAAGAGAGGTGTTTTAGTAACATGAAAATTTCTACAACCATATTTTCCTCTCTCATAATAACTTTCAGTAGCATCATGAGCAAACTCAACAATATAACTATCACATAAAGCATTCTTATCATGAGTCTCATGCATAAAATTGTTACTCTCCACATAAGCATAATTAATTTTATTAGTTGTAGTGGGAGCAAATTCAACAAAGTAGCTAGCATTATTATTATCATCATCAAATATAGGAGGCATATTGTAATCATAATCAAATTTATCCTCCATAACAGGCGGAACCAAAAGACCAATATCATTATAATCATCATAAATAGGAGGTAAAGTATCATCACAGTAAATTTTCTCCTCAATGCTTGCGGGACTAAAAAGATCATGCTCATCAAAACCAGCTTCCCCAAGCTTAGAATTTTCCATAGCATTAGCAACAATAGTGTTCAAAGCATTCATATTAATAACATTCCCATTAGCATGCATATAAAGTTCCATGGGTTTTTTAATTCTCTCTTCAAACACATCATGTCCTAATTCAAGATAAAGTTCATAAAGATCTCTCATATTTTTGTTGTTTTCCATTATGCCTTACTAGTGTAAACAAGAAACAAAAAGTTGCAATTGCAGGATCTAAAGGAAATAGCTTCGAGCACACACACAACGGCAACAGAAAAGTACTTTACCTGGGACCGGAGTATGAGTGCCTTTTACCTTTCCTCCCCGGCAACGGCGCCAGAAAATAGCTTGATGTCTACGCCCCCCTCCTTTTCCTGTAGACAGTGTTGGGCCTCCAAGAGCAGAGGTTTGTAGAACAGCAACAAGTTTTCCCTTAAGTGGATCACCCAAGGTTTATCGAACTCAGGGAGGAAGAGGTCAAAGATATCCCTCGCATGCAACCCTGCAACCACAAAGCAAGAAGTCTCTTGTGTCCCCAACACACCTAATAGGTGCACTAGTTCGGCGAAGAGATAGTGAAATACAGGTGGTATGAATATATATGAGCAGTGGCAACGGCACCAGAAAAGTGCTTTGCCCAGGACAAGAAACAAGCTGGTAGTAACACAAGAGTAATGCAAAGAAAAACAGTAAACAAGCAGCGATAGCAGTATTTAGGAACATGGCCTAGGGATTACACTTTCACTAGTGGACACTCTCAACATTGATCACATAACAGAATAGATAAATGCATACTCTACACTCTTTTGTTGGATGATGAACACATTGCGTAGGATTACACGAACCCTCAATGCCGGAGTTAACAAGCTCCACAATTCAATGTTCATATTTAAATAACCTTAGAGTGCATGAAAGATCAACACGACTAAACCAAGTACTAACATAGCATGCACACTGTCACCTTCACACTATGTAGGAGGAACAGCTCACATCAATACCATCATAGCAATAGTTAACTTCATAATCTACAAGAGATCATAATCATAACCTACGCCAAGTACTAACACGGATGCACACACTGTCACCATTACACCGTGCAGGAGGAATAAAACTACTTTAATAACATCACTAGAGTAGCACATAGATAAATTGTGATACAAAACACATTGCAATCATAAAGAGATATAAATAAGCACTTCGCTATGCCATTCATAACAGTGAATAAGTATTCTGTGAAATATAGCCTAAGAGACCCACACGGTGCACACACTGTCACCTTTACACACGTGGGACAAGGAGTCTCCGGAGATCACATAAGTAAAATTCACTTGACTAGCATAACGACATCTAGATTACAAGCATCATCATATGAATCTCAATCATGTAAGGCAGCTCATGAGATTATTGTATTGAAGTACATAGGAGAGAGATTAACCACATAGCTACCGGTACAGCCCCGAGCCTCGATGGAGAACTACTCCCTCCTCATGGGAGACAGCAGCGTTGATGAAGATGGTGGTGGTGTCGATGGAGAAGCCTTCCGGGGGCACTTCCCCGTCCCGGCGGCGTGCCGGAACAGAGACTCCTGTCCCCCAGATCTTGGCTTCGCGATGGCGGCGGCTCTGGAAGGTTTCTCGTACCGTGGCTTTTCCGTCTCGAGGTTTTAGGTCCAGGGGCTTTAAATAGGCGAAGAGGCGGCGTCAGAGGGTCGAAGAGGCGGCGACACCATAGGGTGGCGCGGGCCACACCCAGGCCGCGCCGGCCTAGGGTTTGGTGGGCCTGTGCCCCCTCTCTGGCGGTTCTCGTGTGTTCTGGATGCTTCCGGGCAAAATAGGAACCTGGGCGTTGATTTCGTCCAATTCCGAGAATATTTCGTTACTAGGATTTCTGAAACCAAAAACAGCAGAACAAAGAATCGGCACTTCGGCATCTTGTTAATAGGTTAGTTCCAGAAAATGCACGAATATGACATAAAGTGTGCATAAAACATGTAGATATCATCAATAATGTGGCATGGAACATAAGAAATTATCGATACGTCGGAGACGTATCACGGTCCTCTAATTAAATTAATTAAATGCGCCATGCATTAACCCTAAACCATATATATGTAACTAACCCTAGCTAATCAACCCTACTTAATTAAAACACGTAACCCTAAACTATACTAGATATAACCCGATCTAATAAAAACATGCTCTATATATAGCAGCTAGCTAGCAAACCGTAGATTAACACCAATTAAAATATACATGGCCTATATCGATCATGTTGTATAACATATCCCTGAGATTCATTAATTAATTATATAATTATCGTGATAAATTAATTAACTTGAATTTTGACAAGTTCTCTCGAATGAAAACACATTTGATTAAGTTGCCTCATAATATATATATATATATATAATTAGTGTGCATGCATGGCCTACAATGCATTCGTGCATATATTTTAATGTATATTTGAACATATATATTCTTGGGGATTTCAATCTCGATCTCTCTCTCTCGATCATCTATATATCGTTGGTGGCCCAAAAAACACACATATATACGCATGCACTTTATGCGTAAAGGCGCGCGCGGGTGCCTCTAATAATGTGTGTGCGCACTTGATCGATGATCCCTAAACCGTAAACAACCCCTAAAGCCTTAAATCCCTAATCCCTAATAATCCCTAATCCCTAAACCCTAAACACCCTAAACACTAAACCCTAAACCCTAACCCTAACCCTAACCCTAACCCTAAACCCTAGCTAACCCTAAACCCTAAACCCTAGACCCTAAACCCTAGACCCTAAACCCTAACCCTAACCCTAACCCTAACCCTAAACCCTAGCTAACCCTAAAACCCTAATTAAACCCTATGTGTATAGGCCAACGACACTTAATTGTACGTGCATCGAGCAGGCCAGGGGGTGCCTCGCGGTCCTCTAATTAAATTAAATGTGCCATGCATTAACCCTAAACCATATATATGTAACTAACCCTAGCTAGCTAATCAACCCTACTTAATTAAAACACATAACCCTAAACTATACTAACTAGCTATAACCCGATCTAATAAAAACATGCTCTATATGTAGCAGCTAGCTAGCAAACCGTAGATTAACACCAATTAAAATATACATGGCCTATATCGATCATGTTGTATAACATATCCCTGAGATTCATTAATTAATTATATAATTATCGTGATAAATTAATTAACTTGAATTTTGACAAGTTCTCTCGAATGAAAACACATTTGATTAAGTTGCCTCATAATATATATATAATTAGTGTGCATGCATGGCCTACAATGCATTCGTGCATATATTTTAATGTATATTTGAACATATATATTCTTGGGGATTTCAGTCTCGATCTCTCTCTCTCGATCATCTATATATCGTTGGTGGCCCAAAAAACACACATATATACGCATGCACTTTATGCGTAAAGGCGCTGTGGTGCCTCTAATAATGTGTGTGCGCACTCGATCGATGATCCCTAAACCTTAAACAACCCCTAAAACCTTAAATCCCTAATCCCTAATAATCCCTAATCCCTAAACCCTAAACACCCTAAACACTAAACCCTAGACCCTAAACCCTAACCCTAACCCTAACCCTAACCCTAACCCTAAACCCTAAACCCTAGACCCTAAACCACCCTAGACCCTAAACCCTAACCCTAACCCTAACCCTAACCCTAACCCTAAACCCTAGCTAACCCTAAACCCTAATTAAACCCTATGTATAGGCCAACGACACTTAATTGTGCATCGAGCAGGCCAGGGGGTGCCTCGCGGTCCTCTAATTAAATTAAATGTGCCATGCATTAACCCTAAACCATATATATGTAACAAACCCTAGCTAATCAACCCTACTTAATTAAAACACATAACCCTAAACTGTACTAGCTAGCTATAACCCGATCTAATAAAAACATGCTCTATATATAGCAGCTAGCTAGCAAACCGTAGATTAACACCAATTAAAATATACATGGCCTATATCAATTTTAATATATATTTGAACATATTCTAGGGGATTTCAATCTCTCTCTCTCGATCATCTATATATCGTTGTTGGTGGCAAAAAACACACACGTACATATATACGCATGCACTTTATGCGCAAAGGCGCGGGGTGCCTCTAATAATGTGTGTGCGCACTCGATCGATGATCCCTAAACCTTAAACAACCCTAAAACTCCCCTAAACCCTAAACACCCTAAACACTAAACCCTAGACCCTAAACACCCTAAACACTAAACCCTAAACCCTAGACCCTAAACACCGTAAACACTAAACACTAAACCCTAAACACTAATTAGTGTGCATGCATGGCCTACCATGCATGCATTCGTGCATATATTTTAATATATATTTGAACATATTCTTGGGGATTTCAATCTCTCTCTCTCTCGATCATCTATATATCGTTGTTGGCCAAAAAAACACACACATATACACATGCACTTTATGCGCAAAGGCGCGTGTGCCTCTAATAATGTGTGTGTGTGCACTCGATCGATGATCCATAAACCTAAAACCTTAATTAAATAAACCCTAATCCCTAATCCCTAAACCCCTAAACACCATAAACATTAAACCCTAGACCCTAGACCCTAAACCCTAACCTCCTAACCCTAAACCCTAAACCCTAATTAAACCCTATATATAGGCCAATGACACTTAATTGTGCATCAAGGTGCCAGGGTGCCTTAGCTCGCGGTCCTCTAATTAAATTAAATGTGCCATGCATATATATATATGTGTTTAATTTGGGGATTTCAATCGCTCTCTCGTATGTAGATCTCTCTCTACCTCTCTCTCTCTCTGTCTCTCTCTCTCTCTCTCTCGTTAATTGGTGGCCAACAACACACACATGCACTTTGTGCACAAAGGCATGCGCCTCTAATAATGTGTGCGCAGTCGATCAATCTAGTTTTGATTAATCATATCACACAAATAAAGAAGTTGTATTTGAATCCACACAACCTAATGTAAAACACATAACCCCTAACATGGCCTAATTAATTAACCCCTTCTCTCTACCTAATTAGTGGAAATTGCACAAAATCAAAAGGGGTCCCTCACTAATTGTGCATATCTGCTAGATTGTGATAAACTTTTGCCCCATATATATTTGGTGGATGGGTGCACCTTGGCATGTAAAACAATTAGTGTTTGCAAATGGCGTTATCAAAATTTATGTACAAATGATTTCTTTCCATCCAAAGTGCATAAAATGGGAGTTTTAATGAAGAAAGTACAAATAAAACAGCTCAACATGCTTCCACACCCCGATTTCCACACGAAGTAGAGCATATTTAAAGGATAATTCCAGAGTTTTACTATTTTTCAAGCAACTTTGCTAATTTTCCCCCACTCACATGACTTTATGTTGATTTAACGAAAATATGGCGAATTTAAACTACATGGGCGGGATAGTTTGAATTGTGCGCGCGGCAAAGGGAACCGCCTATTCCTCAACCTTGTGCACGGCAAATTACACACGCAACTCCATTAAACGCCACCTACCGACCTTAATTATCACCCCGGCGGCCCGGCCGCATGACCCCCCACCCACCCCTACACAACTTATCCCCGTCCGTGCGAAGAGCTTCCCCTCCCCGTCCCGTCCGTGCGTTCTTCTCGAGACGCACCGGCGGTCAAGTTGATCCACGGTAGGGCTGCTATCTCTAGCTCAATCATGTATCGGGCAAGACGGCCTAACGATTTATATTTTCTTGATGCTGATAAAAAAATTCGTCAGTATGCTCGAACTAATTGGGACTTTATAGTTTTCCGCTCGATTTGTCATTGATCAATTTGTTCATTTGCGTGGGCATATAGAGTCAGTTCTGCACTCGATCCATTAATTTGCTGAAATGCCATGGCAGAGTTTTGTACACGATCTGTTTGCTAAAATGTCGATGGGCATTTTTTGTTTTGTACTCGACATGATTGCTGAAATGCATAATCATGTAGTATAGTTTTGTACTCGATGGATATACATTTCCTACTTCGCCTTAAATTAATCACCAACCACTGTATCTCATAATTAAACAGATGGACAGAACTTGGATACTGCATGGACACTTATGTTCCCCTTCATATATAAATGGTGTTCAACCCTTTATGGGGTTTATTAGAGCTCATGAAGGTCACAACCTGGACGTGTATTGCCCGCGCTGCACATGTATGAATGGTGAGAAGAGGCCTCACCCTGTAGTGGCAGATCATTTACACATTTTTGGGATGGACCGCACATATGTTAGGCGGGTTTAGCATGGTGAACCATATAATGATCCTTTAGCAGGAGAAGCAGATCTTGCTCACACTGTATGTGTGCTGGCATATGTAGTTAATTATTTATATTGATGTTGCCGCTGTTTCAATCAATAGTTTGCATTGCTGTGCAAGGTTCTGTACTCAAATTTAACTTGTTGCAGATGGATGGACGGGAAGGAGAGAAAAAGCGCTTGCTTCAGGAAACGGGTTTCAGCTCTGGGACATGTGCTGTGCCAGATGAGAAGGTAAATATGTAAAACGGCATTTGTTCAGGTTGCATCCCTTAGATGTTTGTCTAATCGGTTGATGTACTAATTGCAGAAGCATAGAGTTGAAGAGGTCTCTCAGTTTGATGGGAGATTTGAAGATGAATCTCAGTTTGATGCACCTGTGGATGGTACTGATGATGAGCTTTTCATAGACGAAGGTCCTGCCCCTGAGATTATCCAGCCTACAGAAGGAGGCCGTGGACCGAGTACACAGCTTTGCGTTGACGTGGATGCACGCCCGGAGATCATCAGGGGCGTCCGGGTAGTCTCAAGACCACCCAGCCCTGATGCACCTGTGGATGGTACTGATGACGAGCCTCTCATAGACGAAGGTCCTGCACCTGAGATTATCCAGCCTACAGAAGGAGGCCGTGGACCGAGTACACAACTTTGCGTTGAAGAGGATGCACACCCGGAGATCATCAGGGGCGTCCCGGTAGTCTCAGGACCACCCAGCCCTGATGCAAAATGTTGAGCTACTTTATGATTCGTACTCTTATGTTCTGGTGCTGTAGTATGTTATGATTTGTACGCCTTTGGCGCTAGATTAAGCATTCAGTGGATGATCGCGTTGCAAAATTCGACACCCACACAATCAGTTCATCGTATGAGTAGTAGCACAATAACTTCTACAGCGATTCCTGCCAGCGCATTAGTTGGTAGCATGAAACCCTTTCAGGTACTCCCCTCTGATTCATATTAATTGACTCAATTCTGTCTAGATATGGATGTATCTAGATGCATTTGTTAACTAGACTAACAAACTTGAGTCAGTTAATATGAATCCGTGTAAACCGCCCAGTCCTCGAGCAGCTAGTTTATTGACTCTGGACTCCAAGCCTCTCGCGGCAAGCCATCGACGAAGCTTTGACCAAATCTTGGCCCGCAATTTTTTGTGTGTGGCGAATAGCAAAGCTTTGACCAGTTCCTCTCGGGATGCAGCACGCCGGTGAGCTTGCACGGTTGCCATGAGCACTTTCCGGCGGAACTTCCTCTTCAGCGCCCTCAAGCCGGCTGGCTGCGAGACAGCACGCGGTGCCTCGAGGTGGACGGAATTCTGGATCTCGTATGGGGTCCGCATCGTCCGGAACGATCTCCAGCGGGTTAACGAGGACATGCATGGCGGCTGTGGGATTTGTTTTTTGGTTTGAGCTTGGGATTTGGGGTTTTTTCGGATAGGGGAGGAGGAACCGAGGAAGAGGAAGGAACAGCCGCGTGCTTGGCGCGTGGCGGTGTGCTTGAATTTCGAATTTTTGTGAAATGTTTCATTTCCCCGCTACAACTCGGGGGTTTCTTGACGCGCCAATGCGTCCCGCCGGGCAGCTTCAAGTGAATTTGGGGTGCCACGCTATGGGCCCTAGTTTCAGTGAGACATGTAATGACTCACATCAGTAAGTTCACTATGTAATAAAATATGTTACCCCTCCCCTTTATGTATCACCCCTTCTCTCCCGATCGAGTGCCGATTGCCGACGGATGCAAGCCGCTAGCTCGATCCCCTCCTTTCGCCTCCACCGTCCAGGCATCCAGCTTGGAGGGGCAAGCTGCATCTAGACCAAGCGGATTAGGTAGGACTAGTAATGTTCTTTCCTTTCTCGAGATCGGTTCTTTTTTCCTCTCCTCGATATCTTGCGCATCTCTTTCCTATTCTGGGCGAAGGGGTGTCTTTCTGGTCACCCTCGAGCTGGGAGTGATTGATGGGGGTGGGGGGCGGGGGCTACCTTTGCCTGGATTGGGGTGTTCTTCCTTTATTTGTCGACATTTGCAACCTTTGTAGTTTCTGCTGATCCTCACTGTATCTTTTGTCAGCTTGTACAGGAAAGGTAAGATCTCGGTGGTGGGGGCAATGGAGCGTAAGGCCACCACGCATGTGGGCAGTTGGCTGAGCCTGAGCTGCGTCCCCAGCCCCGTGAAGCAGGTACTCCATTTGCTTATCCACTCTTTACCTTTTAAGTGTCTCTCTGCATCCTCAATCTGTTCCTGTTCTGGAATATGCTTAAAGTAGCACATGTCTTCAGGTGTTTGTGCGTAAAGCCTCTGTGACACCATGCTCTATATTCTCTGTATCAGGTTGGTACCTCCAGGTTCCGTGGCCGAGGCTATGGGGAACAAGAATAGCGCCCCACCCGCTGCAGGAGCATGGCCCGATCTGCAGCACAAGAAGCGAAATGCCATCGCCGAGCTGGGCAGGTGACCGCCTGTGGATAATTTTTTAACCAACTTACCATGATGTAGTCTGAATCTGATACTCCCTCAGATCCAAATTAATTGACTCAACTATCTGTAGATACGGATGTATCTAGATGTGTTTTAGCTCTAGATACTACTGCCTCCATCCCAAAGCTTTGGGCTTATATTATTTTTAGAAAGTCAAACTATACAATGTTTGACTAAGCTTTTACCAAAAATCAGTAACATGCAAAATACAAAATTAATATCATTAAATAGATAATAAAATATATTTTCCTACGGTATCTACACAGTATTATATTTGTTGATAGAATGTTCTAAAATTTTGGTCAAACTTTGCTTGTTTTGATTTCTCAAAAATAAATAAGGCTTAAGCTTTTGGATGGTGGTAGTACATTCATATCTAGACAAAGCTGAGTTAACTAGTTTTTTGTCTGTCCATAGCTAGTGTTCACGCTGCAAAAGGCTAGGAGCATCCACTATATGCATCAGTCTATCTCATACAGTAATTCAATATCACCGCCGAGGTCCGCCTTTTGTTTTGCTATTCATATGCAGACCGAAACTTTAGGGCCTTTACTCAAAAGGAAGATCAAAACTGCGGCTGATCAGGCTGCCAGTATGTTGATGCCGCCCCCATCTTCTAAATGCCTCTACAAGCACAAGGCCACGCGCCAGCTGGGTGGTGATCTTTTAATGAATATGGTATATTTTCTTAATCCACAAAACATGCGTTGATTTTTCTCTGTTTATTGTCGGTTTTTTCTATGCTTGCCAAAAGTTTACAACAACAACAACAACCAAGCCTTTCAGTCCCAAACAAGTTGGGGTAGGCTAGAGTTGAAACCCATAAGATCTCGAAGCCAAAAGTTTGGAAACACCAACTTCGTTTGCTTACACTCATCATATAGGAATGTTCATCTACTCCAGTTCCCCTAACCCAACAAAAAATGATGTTAATTACGATTTTTAGATTAAAAGAGCACCATTAGGCGCTATTAATTACGACTTTGAGATTAAAATGACATTTGCAATTGTTAATTACAATTTTGAGACAAATGGTTAGTTTAACCTCGATCTCTTCTGCTCTCCATTTATCCCAACCGAACAAAAATTTAACCATTCCATTCCTCTGAAATGGAACCATTCCATTCCATTCCACGCTGTTTCAGAACCGAACACACCCTTGCATTGTTGTGAACTGTTGTCCATACACGGCCATACCCTTCCACTTACATCCAGCACTATATGCATCAGTCTGTCTCAGAGTCATTCAATATCACTGTTGAGATCTGTTCCCATTCTTATGCAGGCTGAAACTGCTGCGCCTTTACTCAAGTGGATGCAAAATGAGGCTAATGAGGCTGTTTGTGAGGACGATGGTGCCGGCACCATCTTCCGAAAACCTCTACAAGCACGAGGCCATGGGCCACTGGGTGGTGACCTTTTAATGAATCTGGTATATTTTCTTAATCCACATACATGATTTCATTATTATCTCTTTAATTATGTTGGCTTTGTCTAATGCTTACCAAAAGTTCAGAAACACCGCGTTTGCTTACAATCATCATACACTAATTTTTCACTTTTCACTGTCTCATCCAAAGATATAAACTGTTGATTTTCATTGGCTTCTTTTGTAATCATTTGCATTGTTGTCAACTGTTCTCTATGCACAACCCTATTCTTCCACTTACACCTGCACTATTTGCATCAGTCTATCTCATAGATTTATTAAATATCAATGATGAGTTCTGTTGCTATTCATATGCAGGATGAAACTTCTGTGCCTCTACTCAAATGGATAAAAAATGATCCTGATGAGGCTGCTGTGAAGACGATGGTGCCGCCACCATCTTCTGAAAACCTCCTCAAGCACAAGGCCACGGGCCAGCTGGGTGGTACCCTTTTCAAGAAGGGTATATTTTCTTAATCCTCATACATGATTTGATTTTTGTCTGTTTATTGCCGGCTTTGTCTAATGCTTACCAATAGTTCAGAAACACACACACACCTATTCTTACACTTACATTTAGCACTATATGCATCAGTGTCTCATAGATTCATTTTATATATCACTCATGATGTCTGTTGCTCTTCAATTTTCATATGCAGACTGAAACTGCTAACCCTTCATTGGTCAAAAGGATTGCAAGCTGCGATGAGGCATCCGCAAAGGCTGCCACCAAGTTCTTTATCAGCCCCACCTTCTGGATGCTTATATAAGCTCAAGTCCAAGGACCAGCCGGGCCGTAACCATCCAAGGGTTCGGGTATATTTTCTTAAGCCACATATACATGCCATGATTTATGTCAACATTTGCATTGCTCTGAACTATGCACTTTACACAACCTAATTCTTCCACTTACATTCAGCGCTACGCACCAGTAGTACCTCCCATGTTTCCTTCACCATCCCGATGTCGAGCTTGCGGGAATATGGCGGGCCCATGTACATACCCCGCATATAACACCTCCTATGGCTCTATCTACCTTTCTAGTAGCTCCTTCACGAGTTCTGGTATGTATTCTCAGTGGTATAGCATGAATTGGCATATAGTAAAGTCTTGTTTTTAGTCTTCCTGCTTCTTACATTTGTATCAATTTTCACATGCAGACTGTACCTTGTGAACTTCGTCCAATGATTAACCAGATGTGTCCGCATGAAGGGTCTTTCACTATGCATGGCAATGGCAAATTGATGAACACCTACACGGTCTATGAGGTGTATGTCTACAAGACGCAGGCCATCACATATTTGTATGGACATGATTGGAGAAAGTTTGCTTTTGACTACGGTCTGAAGAAGGGCAACGAGCTGAGGATCAGAAACTCAAACGGGCAGATATACGTAATCGCTTACGAGTTGGAGACACTTCCAAATATATAATATGTAACTTTTTTTCTACTCATATCTTTTGATAACTGTTACGAGCAGTTGTTCTAAACCATTCCCTCTGTTCTAGCTTGCTGGGTTTAACATGATCAAAGCTGCAGATCCCGATGGAACATGAGCGGATGTCACAAAGGGCAACCACACCAAAGCACCGACACCGGCTTCCCACTCTCTGCATCAGCACCGGTTCTGTACCAGCTCCGTTGCATCGCATCTACCCAGCTTCCCCTACATCAGCATTGGTTCTGTAGAGGCCCCATATACTACACTCCGCCAAAGGGCTCTGCATCGCACCGGTTCCTCTAGTCGCACCGCATCGCACCTCGCCCAACAGTCTCCTGCATCGACCGGTTCCTCTAGAGGCACCGCGATCGCACCTGCCCAGTCTCTCGCATCAGCACCAGCTCGTGTACCAGCCTGTGCTCCCGCACCTGCCCCACCCAGATCACCGAGGTCTCGGCTCATTCTGTGGCCACCCGTGTGGTGACCAGGACGCATCTGAAGGCTATGTTCGTGAGTATATGACAGCATAACTGCTCTTATCTTGATGTCTTCTCTGCTCAAAGTCTCACATGGTTCAGTGCATTGGTGCCATTGACTAATTTTTGGTGGTATCTCTTGCTTTGAATCAGAAATTGCCTAAAAGTATCTCCAAGGATCTCAATGCTGGCCGAAGGGGCAAGATATCCCTCGTCATGGAGAGTGAAGGTCTCACCGTGGAGGGACGGTACTCCGTCAGTCCCACAGATGGCCGCTTGGCTGTTACTTCCAGGTGGAAAAAGTTCATTGACATTGCCAAACTTCGCATTTGATCAAAGTTGAAGGTCAAGATCTTTCGATGCCGATGTGACATGCTGGTCATAAAGTTCGCGGTTGTCTAGTTCTGTTGCCCCATGAGCCCTTAGCAAATGCATTTGTAGTTATACTTATATAAGGTTATCTTATCTGAACTGCTAATTAATTGTATGGGTGGTAAAACTCTGGCAAGCTTTTGCTCTTAGCAAGTATGTATGTATGATCAGCTATTATGATAACTAATGTTTGTGTTCATCTTAATTTGCATTTCCATTTTAGAAAAAAACTTAATTTCTATTTTGGCTGACCTGTTAGAGAACTATCAGATTGAACCCACAACATGATTCAAATAGATTCATTACACCGAGCCACATGTCTTGACCTTGCTATACACTACTTCCATTAATCAGTGCAAGAAGGCTTACCTGAGCTGCTCGAACCATGGCAGATTCGAATCCACCTTATCTATCTAGAAATACAACCTTTGCGAGAAGAGGATTTGCGGTATGGGGAGGCTGACATAGGGGACCCATGAGCCGAAATAGCGTGGTCAACGTTTTAAAGGTGGCGAGGAGATCGAAAGAAAAAATAAGCCAAAAATCAGTTGGTAAACAAATTCAAGAAAAGAAACATTTACCTTTCTGAGAGGATGACATGCGGGACCCATGAGGCAGCAGCATCCTCAACTATTTCAAGGCGGCAGGGGATCAAAAGAAAAAAGGAAATAGCCAGAAATTAATTAGGGTCAAAAATAAATCCATCAAAGGAAACTTTTATTGTTCATAGAGGATGACATGTGGGACCGACTTGCCAGCTGCGTCGTCATCGTTTCAAAGGGGGCAGGGGATCAAAAGAAAAAGGCAAATAGCCAGAAATTAGGGGAAAAAATAAATCCAACAAAGGAAACGTTTATTTTTCATAGAGGATGAAAAGCGGGACCCATGAGCCGGCCAGCTTCCTCAACGTTTCAAAGTCGGCATGAGATTGAAAGAAAAAGGTAAGTGACATAATATCAGAGCCAAAAATAATCCAAGAAAAGAAACTTTATTGTACATAGAGGATGACATGCGGGTCCCATTTTGTAGCAGCGGTCTCAACGCTTCCAAGGCGGCACAGACCGAAAGAAAAATGAGGCAGCAGATTCTCAACAATTCCAAGGCGGCAGGATCAAAAGAAAAAAAGGAAATAGCCGTAAATTAATTAGGGGTCAAAAATAAATCCACCAAAGGAAACTTTTATTGTTCATAGAGGATGACATGTGGGACCGACCTGCCAACAGCGTCCTCATCGTTTCAAAGGGGGCAGGGGATCAAAAGAAAAAGGCAAATAGCCAGAAATTAGGGGTCAAAAATAACTCCAAGAAAGGAAACTTTTATTGTTCGTAGAGGATGACATGCGGGACCCATGAGCCAGCAGCTTACTCAACGTTTCAAAGGTGGCATGAGATCGAAAGAAAAAGGCAAGTGACCTTACATAACGACCCAAAAATAATCCAACATTTATTGTACATAGAGGATGACATGTGGGTCCCATTTTGCAGCAGCGGTCTCAATGTTTGTAATGCGGCTTGAGATCAAAAGAAAAAGAAAGTAGCTAGTAAGTAGGGGGTGAACAATTATCCAAGAAACGAAAGTTGATGGACATAGAGGATGACATGCGGGTCCCTTGAGCCAACAGCTTACTCAACGTTTCAAAGGGGGCAGGGGATCAAAAGAAAAAGGCAAGCCAAAAATCAGAGGGTGAAAAAAAATCCAACAAAGGAAACTTTTATAGCACATAGAGGATGACATGCGGGTCCCATGAGCCAGCAGGTTCCTCAACGTTTCAAACGTGGCATGAGATCAAAAGAAAAAGGCAAGTGACCAAATATGAGGTGCCAAAAAAAACTCCAAGAAAATAAAGTTGATTGCTCATAGAGGATGACATGCGGGTCCCATTTAGCTGCAGCGGTCTCACTGTTTGAGAGGCGGCAGGGGATCGAAAGAAAAAGGCAAGTGACCAAATATCAGGAGCCAAAAATAATTCAAGAAAAGAAAGTTTATAGTCCATAGAGGATGACATGCGGGTCCCATTTAGCAGCAGCGGTATCACCGTTTGAGAGGCGGCAGGGGATGGAAAGAAAAAGGCAAGTGACCAAATATGAGGTGCCAAAAAAATCCAAGAAAAGAAAGTTTTATAGTACATAGAGGATGACATGCGGGTCCCATTTAGCAGCAGCGGTATCACCGTTTGAGAGGCGGCAGGGGATCGAAAGAAAAAGGCAAGTGACCAAATGAGGTGCCAAAAAAAATCCAAGAAAAAAAAGTTTTATAGTACATAGAGGATGACATGCGGGTCCCATTTAGCAGCAGCGGTATCACCGTTTGAGAGGCGGCAGGGGATCGAAAAAAAAAGGCAAGTGACCAAATATGAGGTGCCAAAAAAAACTCCAAGAAAAGAAAGTTGATTGCACATAGAGGATGACATGCGGGTCCCATTTAGCAGCAGCGGTCTCAACGTTTCCAAGGCGGCAAGGGATCAAAAGAAAAAGGAAGTAGCCAGAAATCAGGGGGTAAAAAAAAATCCAAGAATAGAAAGAATTTTGGTTCATAGAGGATGACATGCGGGACCCATGATCCTGCATCGTAAACGGCTCGATCGGAGAACGTTGAACGAGATGGCGCGATCTAGAAAAAAAACAATGCCAGAGAGGCTGCCATCTGGGCCCTACATCCCTCGGCGGTGCGGGTTTGCGTTGACTCGGCCGGCGAACCTGAGATTTCGAGATGCACCACGTCCCGGGCCACCATACGCGACGTTTTGGCCGCTTTCGTCGGGCTAGGTGGCCTCAAAAACGAGAAAAAAAAAGTTTTGACATGCACCACGGAGGGACCCAAAATCGTCGGCCATGGTACACCAGCAACCACAGCGCGACTTCAACTTCGTCGGCCATGGCAACTTTTCTTGTAGTGCTACCTACCACATGGTATTTCTCCGCCATTCCAAAGTACATTACTTGAGTGCTACCTTTAAAATTTCTATTCTTTACCTTTGCAATATACAGCTCATGGGACAAAATAGCTTAAAAACTATCGTGGTGAAGAATATGTACTTATGTGTCTTATTTCTTAGTAAGTTGCTTGTTGAGCGGTAACCATGTTTTCTGGGGACGCCATCAACTCTTTTACCTTTGTTGAATATCATGTGAGTTGCTATGCATGTTCGTCTTGTCTGAAGTAAGGGCGGTTTTCACAATCAAATGGTTTGAGTATGCATACTGTTAGAGAAGAACATTGGGCCGCTAACTAAAGCCATGATTCATGGTGGAAGTTTCAGTATGGACAACTAATCCTCAATCTCTTATGAGAATAATAACTGTTGTTGAATGCTTATGCATTAAAAAGAGGAGTCTATTATCTGTTGTCTATTTTGTCCCGGTATGGATGTCTAAGTTGAGAATAACCAAAAGCGAGAAATCCAATGCGAGCTTTCTCCTTAGACCTTTGTACAGGCGGCATAGAGGTACCCCTTTGTGACACTTGGTTGAAACATATGCTATGCAATGATAATCCGTGTTAACCCAAGCTAATTAGGACAAGGTGCGAGCACTATTAGTATACTATGCATGAGGCTTGCAACTTATAAGATGTCTTATACATAACTCATATGCTTTATTACTACCGTTGACAAAATTGTTTCTTGTTTTCAAAATGAAAAGCTCTAGCACAAATATAGTAATCAATGCTTCCCTCTGCGAATGGCCTATCTTTTACTTTATTGTTGAGTCAGTTTGCCTATTCCTTCTATCCCAGAAGCAAACACTTGTATCAACTGTGTGCATTGATTCTTACATGTTTACTTATTGCACTTGTTATATTACTTTGTGTTGACAATTATCCATGAGATATACATGTTGAAGTTGAAAGCAACCGCTGAAACTTTATCTTCCTTTGTGTTGCTTCAATACCTTTACTTCGAATTTATTGCTTTATGAGTAACTCTTATGCAAGTCTTATTGATGCTTGTCTTGGAAGTATTAGTCATGAAAAGTCTTTGCTATATGATTCATTTGTTTACTCATTATCTTCATCATTGCTTCGAATCGCTGCATTCATCTCATATGCTTTACAATAGTATGATCAAGATTATGATAGCATGTCACTTCAGAAATTATCTTTGTTATCGTTTACCTACTCGAGGGCGAGTAGGAACTAAGCTTGGGGATGCTTGATACGTCCCAAATGTATCTATAATTTCTTATGTTCCATGCTACTTTTATGATGATACTCACATGTTTTATACACATTATATGTCATATTGATGCATTTTCCGGCACTAACCTATTGACGAGATGCCGAAGAGCCAGTTGCTATTTTCTGCTGTTTTTGGTTTCAGAAATCCTAGTAAGGAAATATTCTCGGAATTGGATGAAATCAACGCCCAGGGTCCTATTTTTGCACGAAGCTTCTAGAAGACCGAAGGAGTCACGAAGTGGGGCCACGGGGCGCCGCCACAGTAGGGCGGCGCGGCCAGCAAGGGGCCCGCGCGGCCCTGTTGTGTGGGGCCCCCGTGGCACCTCTTGACCTGCCCTTCCGCCTACTTAAAGCCTCCGTCGCGAAACCCCCAGTACCGAGAGCCACGATACGGAAAACCTTCCAGAGACGCCACCGCCGTCAATCCCATCTCGAGGGATTCAGGAGATCGCCTTCGGCACCCTGCCGGAGAGGGGAATCATCTCCCGGAGGTCTCTTCATCGCCATGATCGCCTCCGGATCGATGTGTGAGTAGTTCACCCCTGGACTATGGGTCCATAGCAGTAGCTAGATGGTCGTCTTCTCCCCATTGTGCTATCATGTTAGATCTTGTGAGCTGCCTATCATGATCAAGATCATCTATTTGTAATCCTTCATGTTATGTTTGTTGGGATCCGATGAATATTGAATACTATGTCAAGTTGATTATCAATCTATCATATATGTTATTTATGTTCTTGCATGCTCTCCGTTGCTAGTAGAGGCTCTGGCCAAGTTGATACTTGTGACTCCAAGAGGGGGTATTTATGCTCGATAGTGGGTTCATGCCTCCATTAAATCTGGGACAGTGACAGAAAGTTCTAAGGTTGTGGATGTGCTGTTGCTACTAGGGATAAAACATTGATGTTTTGTCTAAGGGTATTTGTGTTGATTACATTACGCACCATACTTAATGCAATTGTCCGTTGTTTACAACTTAATACTGGAAGGGGTTCGGATGATAACCTGAAGGTGGACTTTTTAGGCATAGATGCATGCTGGATAGCGGTCTATGTACTTTGTCGTAATGCCCTGATTAAATCTCATAGTACTCATCATGATATTGTTATCACCAGAATTTGACCGGATCAGAGGTGGGCCGCGATTGGAGATGGGCTTGAAGAATATACATGGAAGGAATACCTGAATTGGCCTTATATGCAAAGTTTGGGCTAGTTTGCCCGTGTATCTGTAATATAGTAGGATACGTGTCGATTAGATAGAGTTTGGCTCGTGCCCGGTTGGGATTATTCCCACGTTAGAAAGTCTACGGACTATAAATATGTATCTAGGGTTTATGAAATAAACAACAATCACGTTCACCACAAACCAATCTAGGCGCATCGCCAACTCCCTTGTCTCGAGGGTTTCTTCCGGGTAAGCATCATGCTTCCTAGATCGCATCTTGCGATCTAGGCAGTACACGTTTATTCGCTGTTCATGCGTTGCTCGTACTGAAGCCTTTTTGATGGCGAGCAACGTAGTTATCTTAGATGTGTTAGGGTTAGCATTGTTCATCGTATCATATGCTGTCGTCGTGCAACCCTTAGACGTCTAGCCGCCCTTATACCTATCTCAGGTGTAAGGGCGGCACCCCGCTTGATCCTTATTTAGTAGATCCGATCCGTTATGATTGCTCCTTGTTCTTCAAGGATTAGTTTAATATCTGCATAGTTAGGCCTTACAAACGGGTTGAAGGATCCAGTGGCGCGTAGGGTGTAGTTTTCTAGCCCTAGACAGGATGTTCCGGGGATCAACTTCGTGTTGGTTTTTAGGCCTTGTCTAGGGTCGGTTTACGATCACCGTGCGTGGCCGCCAGGCTCAATCACGAGTAGGATGTTCCGATAAGTCGTAGTAGGTCGTTTTAGCTTTATTTTGATCAAGCAGGACCACCATATATTCGTACACCTCGTATGGATCATGGGTGGATCGGCTCTTTGAGCCGATTCACAGGACAACCTGAGAGCCGATCGAGGCTCATATTTAATGTTTACGTGTATGCCATGCAGGAAACTAAGCGAGGCACATCCATCACCTTCCTGACCAGGTATAGGTCAGGTGGCACGCCCTTGCACCAGCATCGGACGTGCGTGTCGAGTCTTTGCGGGCCGTCGCTCGGAGGGACCAGGGCCAGCCGCAGTCCTAGGAGCCTCCCGGCTCTACTGTGTTGCCCGTCGCTGCTCGCCGGTGGGTTTCTGACCGCAACACATTCTGGCACGCCCGGTGGGACACTCTTCGACATCAATCGCATCGCCATCTACATCTGAGATGGCGGAAGGCACCCCAGTCACGTACGAGGATCTGACCGAGGAGCTCAAGAAGAAGTATGACGAGGTCAAAGCAATCCTCGAAGCCGACCTCATCGGCTCTTTTCACAGAACCCGCTCACATGGCATCAGGTGGAAAGGGTTCTCACCTGAAGGCGCGCTCGATGGAGTGGACCTGTCCTCCCCGTCAGAAGAACGCACCAGGTCACTGCGTCAGGAGATTAACTTCATGGTAGCTCATTCGCTACACCGCCATTCTGAGAGCCTGGTGAACACTTTGGAGCGTGTCGCTCTTCGGGTGATCCAGGAAATCATGAGGCATCACTACTCTCCGTCAGGACTAGCTCTAGGGACTTACCAAGGAGAGATGCCACTCCAATCCCGTCCACCGTTGCCATTCGCGTTGGCAGCACCAGAAGTGCCGAATTCACCGGCATACGTCGTCTACAAGATCGGTGGTGACCCTAGTGACTACCAGTTCTTGCATGAGGCGCCTAAGGAGATCCCTCACGGATACACGTGCACACATGTGCCAGACTGCAGTAACTGGGCACTCACAAACCAGACTGCAACAACAGGGACTTCTGGAATAGCAGGAGGAACTTCGGGAACAGATCTTGAGAAGCAGACGTGGCTAGCTAAGTATGCCACTCCGACAAACCTCCAGAGCTCAGCTCCTGCAGTTGGCTCAGAGCTGGAAAAGCAAGCATGGCTGGCTAAGTATGCCACTCCGGCGAATCTTCAGAGTTCGACTCCTGCAGCCAGCACCGCGGATCAGATCAGTACAATCCTGAGAGACCAGTTCGGCATGGTGCCGAAAAGGAGGACAATCGGCTATTCCAAGCCGTACCCCAACGAGTACGAGTTGATCCCGCTACCACCCAAATATCGGCTCCCTGATTTCTCCAAGTTTAATGGATCGGATGGTTCCAGCTCCATCGAGCATGTGAGCCGATATTTGGCACAGCTGGGCACGATCTCAGCATCAGATGAGCTGCGTGTGAGGTTCTTCGCACAGTCCCTCACAAGATCAGCTTTCGGATGGTACACATCGCTGCCACCAGACTCAATCTGGACTTGGAAGCAGTTGGAAGAGCAGTTCCACATGCAGTATCACTCAGAGGCTTCCGAGGCTGGCATTGCCGATTTAGCACAAGTACGACAGAAGCGCGGAGAAACAGTGTCAGAATACGTCCAGCGCTTCAGGACCGTTAGGAACCGATGCTATTCGGCTCGTGTCACTGAAAAAGAAGCAGTCGAGTTGGCGGTGGTGGGTCTCGCATCACCGATCAAGGACGTGGCCTCCCAAGCAGACTACCCTTCACTAGCGCACATGGTGCAGAAGCTGTCAGTATATGAACAGCGCCACCCAGATGTATACCAGGATAAATTCAAGCGTGCAGTGGTCCTGGTTGAGGCAGGTGAAGACGAAGGCTCTGCGGGAGATCAAGAGGTAGCAGTGGCTGAATGGACTCGGGGGGCAAGCCCCGTGTCCTGCAAGTGGGTTAAGCCACAAGGTCCTCCAAGAGGGTTTGACTTCGACGTTACCAAAGCTGAGCAGATTTTCGACCTCTTACTTAAGGAGAAGCAGCTAAAGGTACCCGAATGTTGGGGGGATAACCCCCGGTATGCCAAAGGCATGCCAAACCGGATGGTTTCGGCCATCAAGATACCGGTTTAATATTCTTACCGGAACACAAAGGTAGGAGTTTGGGCTAAGTGAAGCTAAGCCGGTATCCCCAAGGGGGTATGCCGGAACCCGGTAAAGAAGATACCGGAAAGAAGGGCCTGTCAACAGAACTGGTCAAAGATTCTCTTCAGAGCAAGAAGACAAGGATGAGCTAAGCAAAGCGGCTTTAATCAGAGCCCTGGCGCCAAAGAGAGAGATGACGCTGAAAGAGGCCGGAGGACGTCAGCGCCCCTGATTAAAGAAGACTCCGGCGTCATTTATGATTAAAGTAGCTTTGTAAAGTAGTTTGTCCAGTCAAAGATGCCATTAGGGTTTCTTGTTCTGTAAGCCACCCTCTCCCCTATATAAGGAGAGGGGGTACTGCCTCTTACAGGCGCGTGTCCACAGAGGAGATGAGACGATAGAACCTGTATCCAAGAACCTGTAATCGTGTTGAGATCAATAGAGCAAGCGATCTAGTAAAGAGTTCTTCCTCTTGTCTCTCTTCTTGCATACCGGCCTTTGGTTGTGTTCTTGAGGAAAGCATCCAGAAGTTCATCCCATCTAGTCGCAAACCCTCCCCCGAATCCTCTAGCGTCCATTCGGCCCCAATCTAAGCCATCCTATGGCATCTGTCTGTTCACCACGACGACAGTTGGCGCCCACCGTGGGGCATGAAGTGGCGCTTGCAGGAGTTCACATTCGGGCGGGCATCCTCGAGGTCGCCGGCGAGCGTACGGTGTCCGCGCTTGTGCAGCGCATCTACGACATGGACTTCATCAACGACAACGCGGGCTGCTTCGCCAACGGCGGCATCTTCCCCAAGAACGGCCGCACCATCGAGTTTGGCAGCCACCGCGTCTACTTCGGCACAGTCCCTGTGCGCCAGCGCCTCTCGCCGGTGCTGGTGGCGCCGGACCCGCCAAGATGGCTCTGTGCTGGCCGCGCCGCCGGCAGCGTCGAGGTAATGATGACCGGCGTGGTTGGTGTAGGAAAAGAAGCTGTGGGTGAAGGTGCTGGTCGTGCGGCTTCGACCCGTGCGGCCAAGCCACCGCTGGAGCGCGACGCAGGCGCAGCGGGAGCATCATCCGCGCCACCGGAAACACCGCTCCAAGCGGCGATGAACGTCCTCGCCACCCCCATCGCGCAGAACATCGACCCGGCAGCGGCTCAGGCGGAGCTGGAGGCGCAGCGCCAGAAGGTGCTCGAGAGCGGCAGGGACATCGTCCGGGCGCAGCGCGAGCTGAACCTAACCCTACGTGAGTATAACGCTGCCCATGGCTTTGCTTCTGTTAGCGCGCACGCTGCTAGGATGCCGGAAAACCGGCTAAAAGCTCGCAACCTAGATCAGGATTTGCGCAAAGAAGTTCTTGCCGGCAAAAGTACCTCTGCATCTGTTAGCATCGTGGAAAAACCTAAGTACAGTAGCCCGGATAAAACTATAAAAGCTGCTAAAGCTGCAGTAGAGCTATGCGAATCGCTTTCCGGAGATGCTTTGGCAAAACAGCAAGAGCGTGTTAGAGAGCTGCTGGAAACTATTGAGCAGCAGAATGCTGAGCAACTGGCTAAGCTGAACAAGGCTGCGGCCTCAAAGTCCGCACGTTCAACAAAGAATGCCGGAAGCAAGTCCCATGGGCAGGCATCGTCCCCCCATCCGGACAAAAGAAGAAGAAAAGAGATGAACGCATAGCAGATGACTGTGTACGATCCGGTTCTTGCCGGAAAACAACAAGCCGGGCAACACGATGCCGGTAGAAAAAGCCAAGGGGCAGGTCGAGGCTACGCCAGAGGAGGCTATGCCGGAAACAATCATGCCGGTAGATATGAAACCGGGCAAAATTATCGAGCTGCAAGGGCAGCGTGTGAAGAAATGCCACCACCAAGGTACTGGCAGGCAAGAGCTGCGGAACCGGAAAGGTACGGAGAGGGAGATTCCGAAGTAGAACGAACAAGAGTCTACCGGAACCCCTTGGGGGATCGCCTGGGGGAGAGATGTTTGCTAGACCAGGATGCGAGGCATAGGCTGGACAGAGTGCATCTTTCCGAAATGATCGAGTCTGAGGGTCCTCCTGGCCCAAAATGTTTTGGCCCACGGATCATGGGAGAAGAGCCACCGATACGCAATTTCCAGCTGCCCCGAGACACAAAAACGTATGATGGCACGACCAAGCCGGAAGATTGGCTGGCGGACTATGTCACAGCTGTTTATGTAGCTGGTGGCGGAGTAAACCGGCGTTGGGCGGTGAGAATCATACCGTCCTACCTGGTAGGCCCTGCACGGATTTGGCTGAACAACTTGCCGGCAGGAAGCATTAACGGATGGCTGGACTTTGAGGAAGCCTTCATGAACAACTTCAGTAGCACTTACAAGAGGCCAAACCGGCCCCAACAGCTCGCTTTATGCCAGCAACGTGCCGGTGAGACAGACAGGGATTATCTTACCCGGTGGAACTCAACAAGAAACACGTGCGAAGGAGTGATTGAAGCACAAGCAATTGCTTGGTTCAGTCAAGGATGCCGGAGAGGATCACCGCTGTGGCAAAAGCTGCAAAGAAGCATGCCAGCGACCTTGGCAGAGATGATACGCGTGGCGGATAGCTATGCATTGGGAGACCCATTGCAACCAGCAGTACAAGCTGAGCCGGAACAGCGACAGGAACAATATCGGGACAACCGGAACAACAAGAGAAGGGAAGATTTCCCGAATAGAAGGTACGCTCCGCAGCACGTTGCTGCTGTGCAAGAAAATTATGATGCCGGCAGCAGCCAAAGGCAAAAAACCGGATCGCAGCCGTGGGCGGGTCCAAAAAAGCAGTGGGTCGAAAAGAAACCCTGGGGCCAGAAAAAGAATTGGCAGGAACCCGTAAAATACACCATGGAAGCCGCCATGGATCAACCTTGCCGGTGGCACACGCCAAACCCGGATCACCCGTCAAATCACTTGACGAAGGATTGTTCTTGGACCAAGTACTTGATGCAAAAGGGAGCGGTAAAAGAAGCGCAGGCACAAGGGTGCTCAACAGTGTTGCCACCATCACAAGATATGCTGCATCAGCAACAACTACCACCACCGCCACCACTCACCGGAGCAAATGCTCTACCGGTGGAGCATCAGCCAAATAGGCAACAATACCAGCAAGTTAACCGGGTGGAGCAAAACGATGATCAACCACCTCCACCGGCACCTTTAGGCCGGAATGTTTACGAGGGCCCGCATCTGTGCTGTGTTGTCTTTGTCACTGAGCCAACAGACAGGCAAAGTGTGCATCGCCGCTCCATGGAGGTGAACGCCGTGATGCCGGCAGTTCCCAAATACATGCTGTGGTCAGATCAGGAAATTACCTGGTCATTTAAGGATCACCCCAAAATCATGCCCAATCCGGGTGGATATGCTCTTGTTGTGGACCCAATCATGAAAGGGCCGCAAACTCGAGTGAAATTCAGCAAGGTGCTGATAGACAACGGTAGCAGCATAAACATCATGTACAAGCATACCATGCATACGCTGGGCATAACAGAGAACATGCTTCAGCCAATGCGTACAACGTTCCACGGGATCGTTCCGGGCTTGTCCTGTGCTCCGGTAGGAAAAGTTCGGGTGGACGTAGCATTTGGAGGACGCGACAATTGCCGGGTTGAAAATGTCGAGTTTGAGGTGGTGGATCTAGACAGCCCTTACCATGCGTTGCTGGGAAGACCAGCGTTGGCCGCTTTCATGGCTACGACTCATACGGCTTACCTCAAGATGAAGATGCCGGCACCTCGTGGACCCTTAACTGTGGTGGGGAACTATAAGGTCTCACTGGAAACTGCATCTGCCGGATCAAACCTAGCGGAATCGCTGGTGATCGCGGAGGAAAAAAGAAGAATGCAAACCGCGGTTGCGCTGGCTCAGTCCTCACAGTTGAGTTTAGCGGCAATGAGTGGGAGCTTGGGCTCATCGGCATTCAAGCCAACAAATGAAACAAACGACATTGTGCTGGATCCGGCTTACCCAGAGCGCACCATTCGCATCGGTGCCGGACTCGATCGAGCATAGGAAAACGCGCTCGTCAGCTTCCTCCGTGAGAATCGGAATATCTTTGCCTGGTCAACTGATGACTTGGTGGGTGTTCCGAGGGAGCTGGCTGAGCACTCTTTAAATGTCCGGAAGGATGCCAAGCCGGTGCGACAGCCCTTGCGCCGGTTCGCTGAAGATAGAAGGAAGATCATAGGAGAGGAGGTGACAAAACTGCTCGTTGCCGGGTTCATTGTGGAGGTCACGCACACAGAGTGGCTGGCCAATCCGGTAATGGTCGAAAAGAAAAAAGATGAGAACCTGGAGGCAAAAGCTCCAAAGGTATGGCGCATGTGTATCGACTACACCAACCTAAACAAGGCTTGCCTAAGAGATCCTTTCCCTTTGCCACGGATCGATCAAGTGATTGATTCAACTGCTGGGTGTGAGTTGTTGTCCTTCCTGGATGCGTATTCCGGTTTCCACCAAATCCCCTTGAAAAAGGAAGATCAAATAAAAACTGCGTTCATTACCCCGCATGGGGCTTATTGCTATGTCACTATGCCTTTTGGTTTGCGCAACGCTGGTGCAACGTACCAGCGCTGTATGCAAAGATGCTTGTTTGATCAAATTGGAAAGAATGTGCAAGTTTATGTAGACGATATTATGATAAAAACTAAGGTAAAGAACACCTTAATCGATGACATCCGGCAAACATTCGATAACCTAAGACGGTTCCGGATGAAGCTTAATCTGGCAAAATGCACCTTCGGTGTCCCTGCCGGCAAGTTGCTCGGTTTCCTTGTGTCAAGCCGGGGCATTGAGGTCAATCCGGTAAAAATCCGGGCAATAGAAAGAATGACTATCCCACGAGAACTAAAGGATGTGCAAAAATTTACCAGTAGCTTGGCATCGCTAAGCCGGTTCATAAGCAGGTTGGGAGAAAAAGCTCTGCCACTCTATGCTCTCATGAAAAAATCTGACACGTTCGTTTGGACCCCTCAGGCAGACGCAGCGTTTAAAGAGCTAAAAACAATGCTAGCCACAGCACCTATACTGGCTTCACCTCTAAAAAGAGAGCCTATGCTATTATACATAGCAGCAACAAACCGGGTTGTGAGCGTAGTCGTTGTGGTTGAAAGAGAAGAGGAAGGAAAAACCGTCCAGAGGCCGGTATACTACCTGAGCGAGGTGCTCTCCCTCTCAAAACAAAACTACCCTCACTTCCAAAAGATGACTTATGGCGTGTACATGGCCGCCACCAAACTCAAGCATTACTTTGAAGAACATCCTATGAAGGTGGTGAGTGAAGCACCAATCTCCGATATCATGTGCAACAAGGACGCTAGCGGAAGGATTGCAAAGTGGGCAATCCAGATATCACCATATGTACCAGCGTACGAAAGAAGAGATGCCATAAAATCACAGGCTTTGGCTGATTTCCTCGTTGATTGGGCGGAGATGCAATACAAACCGCCAGATCAGAGGATAGAATACTGGAAAATGCACTTTGATGGATCCAAACTCAAAGAGGGTCTATGTCAACACACGGATTTTTAAGTCCAGATGCCTGTTATGCCATACATCGCAATCCCAGGAATATTGTTGTTGCGAGACATAACAGTTGAATATCATAAGTCATCATTCATTACATACCATAGTCGTCTTACAAATAGATCACATGATCCAGTATTACACAAATAGTTGATCTATTGATCAACATACACAAAGTTCATAGTTTCATAGCGGAAGCGTAAAGTAGAAGGGACTCTTTAGTCCACAGGCCAACGTCTGACGTCAGAAGATTCCCTAGTTGTCGTAGGCGTCCTGTTGGTCGTCATCTTGATAGTTCTGCTCCTCTTCATAGTCTGGCCATTTGAATAGCCAGGGACACAGCCGTGAGTACTTTAAAGTACTCGCAAACTAGTACTAATGTAAGTACTAACAATTCGAGTAAGGGGTGCTAAGCTCTAGTTTATTTTGCATAAAGCCAATTTTAGTTCACAAGCATTTTTGTAAACAACTCTTCATGTGCGAACTAACTCAAGTGGGAACAGTAGTGTCATTCCCACAACTCCGTTGTGATTCCAAGTCAAATGTCACCTTTCAAGTTCAAAATCACAAGTCACCCTTCACCAATCATAGTTTTCGAAAAATTCTGATGACGGAACAGTATGGCCTTTCCAACTGTCCATAACCGAGGACGCGGCTATTCGAATAGGTTTAACTCTGCAGAGGTTGTACACTTGTGCCACAACAATTGCAATAGCTCGTCAGGGGTAACTGGCCCTGATTTACCGTACGCAGTACGCGAACTACCAATCATAGCCTTTCATTTACATACCCTAGTATAGGCACCTCTCCCCATGAGCTTGGCCTGCCAGTGAAGACAGACAGTCAGCCTGGGAACTGCACAGGGCTTGGGCCGGACGTTCACCTCATTTCGCATCATATCATATCATTTCTATTGTGGTAGAGGCAGCTTTCGGCATAACCCCGATGACGCTTGTTTAGAGGGAACCCATACTAGGACACACAAACTTCCGGTTAAGCCCTACCCAGATTCAGGTATTGTGGGGGTACTTGTAAAATTGGAATGGTATCGCATCCGAACCCAACCATCAGTGTTTTTGTAAAATTCACCAAGTCATTCACCAGTCATATTCACCTTCAAAATCTTTCAATAGAATGACTCATCATTCCAAGGTTTTCAAAGTCATTTCACACACACTTGTTCCCATCCAGACTAGTCATCTTTACTTTAGCACTAGCATCTAAGTACGAGGGGGTGCTACGTACTTTGTTTTGCTTCTAGGCTAACTTCGATACTTTTGTACCAATCCAAAGCTAACCAAGTGAATCATGAATCAAAAAGGTGCTTTGATAAAGCAAAAGTAAATAAAACTTATAAGGTAAAACTGGAAAATAGGATCATAAGCATAAAGTAAAAAGGGGAATGCCTTGCTCATAGAGAGCTTGGCACTTTGCAAAGGTGTTATCTTGCAACCAAAATGGTTTGCACCAATCTAGCTTGCATTGGTGTTAGCTTGCTAACTTTACTACTCTAGTAAACTTCTTTACTTTGACCAAAGTTAACTATAAAAGTAACTCATTTAGAAAACAAGTAAACTTGTAAAGTAAAAACTTGGGATATGCTTATATAAGAAAAGGTAAGATTCATGGTGCCTTGCCCCAAAGGGCTTTGCACTTTGCAAAAATATTAGCTTGCAACATTATAACTTGTATTGGTATTGGCTTGCAAAAGTATAGCTTGCCTTGGTTGAAGTGAGGGTCCAAGTTCTCTTCTCCTTCCTCTTTGTAGAAATCCTCCCCTTCCTGATGGTCTCCGGTACTAGCGTCTAAAATACGAATGCGGGGTACACAATCATCATACCAAACTTACATACTAAACTAAGCACACACATGATTCACGCAACTTAAACTAGCATCACACTTTACTATTAAGTGGGTGGATGTGTTCCTCTTCTTTGAGAAAAATAATTTCCTCTCATACTAACTTAGGTGTTACTTCTAATTACTTAGAGAAATAATTTCCTCTCATTATCTTTTTAAGATTTAATTTCTCTTATGAACAACATATGACCTAGGTTGACCAAAGTCAACCTCTTCATACTCATCATTTGAGAAAATGATTTAAATGAGGTTCCCTACCTCATACAATTTAATCCTAACATGGTAGTGATTTAATGTCACCAAATACTCAATATGAGGTTATATAGACCATGGTCCATAACTCATGTTGAAATACTTGAGACCAAGATTTAAATGAGAGGAAAACCTCTCATATGATTTAACACATAGTTGTAACTAAGTTAACAACCACCATTGAGGTGATTTAACAACAACAACAAATCATTGGCTATTCTAACATTACTTGTATTTATACCAACTATTCTATTCACACCAATACTACACTTAGGGTGCATTGGTTGGGTTGCTTGAGGAACAAAATAGTTTCCTCTCCTTACATATGTAAAAGAATAATCTCCATATGGTTCTTGAGAAATACTTTTCTCTCATTGAAATCTTCTTAAGATTTAATTTCCCAAACAATCATACATGAATTCATGTTGACTCAAGTCAACCATTCATCATCATCATTTGAGGAATAGATTTAAATGAGGTAGAGTACCTCATACCATTTACTAACACTACATAAGATTTAACTCTCTAAGTAATTCATATAAGTGAGTTTGGCCAGGGGTCCAAACATCACATGAATCCATTTGAGACAAGATTTAAATGGAGTATAAGACTTCATATGCATTACTTAATAGTTTTGGACAATATCAACTAATTAAACTAGCCATATTATCCACTACTTAAACTAGGGCATGATCATGCAAAGTGACCACACCATTTTATTGCATAAACAATTAGTGTAAGTCAAATGTGAGCTAAAGGAGTTGGAATTGACTCAATATCTATTTTGGTTGATTTTTAAGAATTACTCTAAGGCAGAAAAGTCCCTGTCTTGTTATTTTTGTCAGATTAATTCTACAAAAGATCTTGAGGTGGGACCAGTGGCATTGGATAGATCTTTTCACTAGCTTTCCAACGATATAAAATTCATCAACATTGGATAAGCCAAACATATTCTATTGAATTTTTAAAACAGGGTCAGTATTCAATTTGGTTTAAACAGAAAAATCAAAATCTAAATGATTTGGGCTGCGCGGGAAAGAAACTGGGCCGAAAGATTTAAAATGCCAGGGAGGAAGAGTTGGGCCGGCCCAGCAGTGCGTCCAGTGCGCAGCGGGCCAGCTGATAGGGGGACCCACCCGTCAGTGGGCGATGCTTACCGAATCGGTACCGTTCAACGTGCGCCGTCGGATTAGAAGCAGATCAAGTGGCTGGGGTTCGTCGTCGTCGACGATGCGAGGGAGGCGCTGGCACGGCGGAGGTCGGGGGTCGGCGGCGAGCTGGAGCTCCGGCGATCGATTGGGCGGCTCCGGTGGCTAATCAACGAGGAGAAGAGGTCGAGGAGGATCAGGGAGAGGAGTGGAGTTGAGCGGTGTGAGAAATGGAGGTGGAGGAGCTGTCCTTTTATAGGGGCGAGTTGGCCGTGAGGTGGGCGGCGAGAGCGACAGCAGAGCGGCGGCTCCGGCGAGGGAATCGGGTCGGCGAGGTAGGCGCTAGCTAGGGGACGTCGAGGCGGTGCTAGGACGCTTGCTAGCTAGGTGGGGGACGGTCTGGCGAGCGCGTGAGAGGGCGAGGTACTGGCGGCAAAGTCACGGGGATCCGGCGAGCTGGTCGTCGGTGACAGGCGACGCGAGAGCACGGGCGCGTGTCTGGTGGATGCGCGTTGCGGCGGCGAAGCTCAAGGTGCTGAGAGGGGGGGCCAGGGGCTGCACAGAGTGATGGGGCGGCGCGTGCCCTGTGCTGCCCGTGGTGCGCGCTGGTGCGACGCCCACGGCATGCACGTGTCACCCTGGGCGCGACGCGTTTCCGGCGGGGGTGTGTCGATCTCCGGCAGGGGTTGGTCTAGGATGCAGTAGGGAGTCGAGGTGGCACTCGTGGGCATGGTGGCCAGGGTGGTGAGTGAAGGGAAGAAGAAGGAGAGGGACATGGCCGGCATGGCCATGCCATGCTAGCATGGCTAGCTCCTCCTAGGGTTCCTGTGGGTGTGCTAGGGTGAGAGTGGTCAAGGGAACCAGAGAGAGTGATTTGGGGTAATAGGGTTTGGGTAGATCACTGTTTAGAATAGTGTTGGCATAGTTCCCGATTTGTAATTCATCAATTTTGTCCAAATTTGATTTAGTTCAAAAGGTTGACCAATTTGAAAAGGGTGTGTTTGGTTTGGTTCTAAATGACCAGAAGCAAAGAGAGGTGGTGGTGGAATTTAGAAGATCAAAATATTGCAAAGTTCACTAAGTGGGGGATTGTTCCACTTAATTAAAAGTTGCAACTTTGCATGAGCATGGTTATTGATCAACAATGATTTTGGCCAGGGGGTCTTTACAAAAAGTGTTTACCTTGATGTTTACTTTGAAAAGGTGCAAAGAGTTAGCAAGAGTTAGTTTGAGAAAATTGAATGGCAAGGGCTCAAAGTAGTGATCAGGCTATTAATGGCAGATTTGACCATTATTGCATGTGATCTCCAATTGAGTTTGAATTTGATTTGAATTGGGTTTCTTTGATTCCAAAAGTTGTAATAAGTGTTTAGTATCATATTACAACTAATGGTGAAAGCCAAAATGGTCTAGGGTCAAAATTCATAAAAATGGCATACACCATATGTGAGGGTTTTGTGAAATTCTAACTTTTATTCTTTTATTCCTCTTTGCTTCCTTTTGACAAGAGTGAGGTTTATTTGGTGTTAAATTGAGTGGGATAAAAGGTTCCAACCACTTTGAGGCAATGGAGGTGGCTAGGTCAAGATTGGATAATTTGGCTAAAGGTGTATGTGAGTGAAAATGGAGTTATCTCACTATTTGATTTCTCTCCATTTGATTTGACTTTTCTTGACTCAAAAGTGATTCTTATTAGTTTAGACACATTTTCAAACCATTGAAACCATTTCAAATGGTCTTGCTCAAAGATTTGTAAAATTGGCCATAATACATGAGAGATGACAAGTCCAAATTTCTTATTCTTGTAAGGTGTTCCCCTTGCTTTACTTGAGCAAGGTTGAGGGTCAATTTAGGGTTAAATTGGGTTCAGAGATGGTTTCACACCATTTGGTCAAAGTAGAAGTGCATAGGGCAAAAGTTGGTGAAAATGGCTATGTGTCACATATGCCTTTATGCATATGTGGCATTTGATTTCTAATTTGACTAGGCTTGACCCAAATGATGTTGTTGAGTGCTGAAATGGTATATAGGAGTGATCCCACCATTCACTACAAGTCTTAGGGTCAAGATCCTCACTTTCACAAATTTGATATTTTGCTCTCATATGCCTCTATGGCATTATTACTTTCTTTTTTACAAACGACTTTTGTTTCATTTTGGATTGGGTTGGAGAAGTACTAGACCAGGTTTATAAAGGTTTTCCAATCCTCTAAATAAGGTAGAAAGGCCTAGGGCAAAGTTCTACAAAAATAGCCATAGGCATATATGCCTCTTTCCTAAATAAGATCTTTTCCCTTTTATTTTATTTCTCAAAGGTTGATGACAAGAAGGATGAGGTTTAGGGTTTGAGTAAGTTTTGCAATGGTTCACCACCTTTTAGCAAAGTAAGAAAAGGTAGGGTTCAAGATTTACCTATGAAGGCTATAAGCCCACCTATGGCTTTTTCTTTATTTTAGGTTTCTCAAAATAGATCCAAAGGATTGTTGAGGAGGTTAGGGTTTAGGATTATTCTTATTTGATTTCTTTCTCTTTTGATTTCTTTGGGGTTTGTGATCTTCCCTTGATCACTTTAGGGTTTTAGGTTTTCTCACCTAAGCATAATAACACTCATCATGGCCAAAAACACAAGTAATAGGTATGAGCACTAAGCATAGCACTCTGTAACATCCCAAGTTTCAATAAAATGAACAAGAGAGAATTCAAGAATCCAAAAATTAGGGTTAACAAAAACTTTTTCTCATCATATAGGTTTATGCATATAGATCACCTTATTAATTATTTTGAGTGTGCAATTGCCATGATGTTGCTTATGTGTTCTCTCTCACTCTAAAACCCTAGCAATGATCACTTGATCACCCTTAGCCAATTAAAATTGGAAGATAAAAGAAATCCCAAGAATCCATTTCACTCTCACATAAGGCCTATGCCAATTTTTGCAAATACTTAATCTAGGCCAATTTGGTTTGCACCATTACTGGTAAATGGTTACTAAACACTTATTAACACCTTTGGAATCAAGCCAACTCAATTCAAACCAAAATCAAACTCAAATTCCAAGTCACATGCAATATGGTCACTTGTGCCATTTTTTAGTCTGATGACCACTTTGAGCCCCTGGTTTTCTTCTTTCCACTTCTAAACTTTGTCAACTCTTTTCACCTCATCCAAGACAACATCAAGCACTACAACTTTGCCCAAAACCACCACCCCAAATTCATCACCAATTTCAAATGGGAAGCAAGCAAAGTTGGAACTTTTTCACATAATCAAGATCTTATGCAAAATGTGATTTTGCATCCCAACTCCATTTTGACCACCACCACCACCAAAATGCTCCCTCTAATATATGATTTCAACCCACCAAAAAGAATTTCAAAATTCAAAAATATTTTTCTTGCGGGCATTCTGTCGAACACATTGCAGGCAGGGTAAATTTTTGAGCCCATACCTCATTTTCTACTTGGACTTGGTCCAACCTTGCCCTCTCTGCACCCTGGAGTCTCCCTTTCACCTCACTACACCATCACCACCACTTGCATTGGCCAGGGTTTGATTAAATCAACTCAAACATGCCATGCCGTGGCATGGCATGGCCTCACCGTGCCATCTCCCTCACCCGTCGCTTCTAGCTTGCACCACCATGCCCACTGGCTCCCTCTCACCACCCTGGACGAGCTCGTGCCCTCCCTTGACCGAGACCGAGCACACACGCGTCGGAACGCGAGCGCCCAGACGCGCCCAGGACTCGCCCATGCCGCGCCAGAGCGCGCATGGCGCTCACCCTGGACGCCCAGAGCGTGACGACGCCCCGCGTCCTCGCATCACCTCCGCCATCACGCTCACCGCCAGTCGACGCACGACGACCGTCTGCAACGCCTGGACATGGCCCCTGGCCCGCGGGAACGCCGCAGCCGACGTAAGCATCCACGCCCTCCCGCCATGACCTGCAAGCTTCCATCACGATCGCCGCCGCTGTAGTGCCTCTTTTTCCTCACCGTCACGCGCGTCATCCTCGCCAGAGCACCAGCTACCGTACGCGCCCACGCCTTGGCTCTTCGCAGCCCTGGACCGACGGCGACCATGGCGAACCCAGCTCCGCCCCCCTGCCACCTCTCGCCGCTATAAAAGGAGCACTCCGCGCCCCAAACTGAGCACGCCAATCTCTTCCCCACCTCACCACAGTTCTCCTCGCCGCCCCAATTTCATCTATTAGCCACCGCACCGCCGCAATTGCTAGCTCGCTGCCGCCGCCCGTAGCCGAAGCTCGCCGGAGAAGGAGGCCGCCCCAGGACGCGCCGCTGCTTCTGTGCGCTTCACCATCGTCGACAACGTCGCGGCGCACCCTCCAGACGCTCGCCGGAGCTCCGACGACCCCTCCGACCCCCTGCTGCCGCCGCGCTCGCCACTGCTTCTCGCCGTCGACGACGACAACCCTCGGCCGTTAGATCATCGCCTGATCCAACGCCTCTCCTTCCCCGTACCGGTTCGGTGAGTAACTCCCGCTGACGCGTGGGACCCGCCGTCAGACGGCCTGCTCGCGCTGGACGCGAAGTGGGCCGGCCCAACTCTTTTTCTCTCCGCAGCCCAAGTTCTTTCCCGCGCGAAGCCCACCGTTTGAATTCGAATTTGGAAATTAGATGAAATATACAATCTGATGCAAACTTTGAAATTCGATTGTGACAAATCTACTCAGCCAAATTTTGCAAACTTTATATTTTTGGAAACCTTAGGAATTTATCTACAAAATGCCACTGGATAGAACCCTAGATCGTTTGTAGAATTAAAGTGACAAAATAAACAAGGCAGGGACTTTTCTGCCTTGTAATAATTCTTAAAAATCAACCATAAATGCTTTTCAGTTAATTCCACACCCAATTTTTCACTTTTCACTTATACTAATTGTTTCTACAAAAATATGCCATGCTTACTTTGAGTGATCATGGTTTAGTTGATTTAAATGCCTTATGGCTATTTTCTGGTCAAAGATATTGTCCAAAACTATTAAGAAATCTTATGTGGGAGATTTCCCTCATTTAAATCTTGTCACCACCAATTCCAAGTGAAGTGGAGACTCTGGTTATATAGGTCCCATAGGAATTGTTGGTGATATTAAATCTTTGTTATGCTAGAATTAAATTGTATGAGGTGCTCACCTCATTTAAATCATTTTTCTCAAAATGATAAGTGTGAAGAGGTTGACTTGGGTCAACCTAGGTCACATATTATGCATGAGAGAAATTAAATCTTAATGAGATAATGAGAGGAAATTATTTCTTTGAATAATTCAAAGTAACATTTAAGTTTAGTATGAGAGGAATTTATTTTTTCTTAAATAATAAGAAAAACACATCCACCAACTTAATAGTCAAATGAGATGCTAGTTTAAGTGTGTGAACCATGTTTGTGCATAGTTTAGTAGATTAGTTTGGTGTGATGATTGTGTACCCCGTATTCGTATTTTAGACGCTAGTACCGAGGAGTACCAGGAGGAGGAGGAGGTCTACTTCCAAGAAGAAGAAGACCACCTTGACCAGTTTCCCAACCAAGGCAAGATAATACTCTGGCAAAGTGCAAAGCTCACCATGAGCAAGGCATTACCCCATTTACTTTATGCTCCTGATCCTATTTCCCAGTTTTACTTTACAAGTTTTATTTACTTTTGTTTTATCAAGGTACTTGTGTTTTATTTTTACTAGATTAGTATGGAGTTAGTACAAGAGTATCAAACTTAGCCTAGAAGCAAAGCAATTACTTAGCACCCCTCACACATAGTGGCTAGTGCTAAATTTAAGATGACTACTCTAGATGGGAACAGGTGTTGATGAAATAATGATGGTTGGAAACCTTGGAATGATTAGTCATTTCCATTGAAAGTTTTTTTTGAAGGTGAATATGACACTAAAGTTAACTTGGTGACTTTGGCTAAAAACTGATGATTGATTGGATGCGATACCATTCCAATTTTTGAGTACCCCCACAATACCTGATTATGGGTAGGGCTTAGCTGGAAATTTATGTGTCTTAGTATGGGTTCCCTCTGAACACACATCATAGGGGTTATGCTTGAGGCTGCCTCCGTTGTTGAGAAATGATGTGAATTAAAGGTGAATTGTACGGCCAAGCCCTGTGCAGTTCCCGGGTTAACAGTTGGTTTTCACCGGGAGGCCAAGCTCATGGGGAGAGGTGCCTATACTAGGGTGTGTAAGTGAAAGGTTAACGGTTGATGATCCGCGTCTTGAAGTTACGATTATTCAGGGTTTTATCCCTGACGGATGTAATCAAATGTTGTGGCACAAGTGTGCGACCTCTGCAGAGTGTAGAACTATTCGAATAGCCGCGTCCGCGGATATGGACAATTGGAAAGGCCATTCTGTTTCCGTCATCAGAATTTATATCTTTGTGACTGGTGTTTTTGAACTTGAACTTGAACGGTGACTTTGACTTTGAATCACAACTGAGTTGTGGGAATGACACTAATGTTCCCACTTGAGTTAGTTAGCACTTGAGGAGTTGTTTACAAAAGTGTTTACGAAATAAAATTGGCTTTATGCAAATAAACTTAGAGCTTAGAACACCTTTATGTCAATACTAGTACTTACTTTAGTGTTAGATTGCGAGTACTTAAAGTACTCACGGCTTTGTCCCTGGCTATTCAAATGGCCAGAATATGAAGCCGAGCAGCAGTACGAGGATGACGATCAGCAGGACGTCTACCACAACTAGGAGCTTCTAACGTCAAGCGTTGGCCTGTGGACTAGAGAGTCCTTGTATCTTACGCTTCCGCTATGAACTTGTGTTTGTTCGTTGATCATTAGATCAACTATTTGTGTAATATGGATCATGTGATTCCAAGTTGTAAGACATTATGGTTTGTAATAAATGATGACTGTGATACTTAACTATTATGCCTCGCAACAACAATTTCCTGGGATTGCGATGTATGACATAATAGGCATCCGGACTTAAAAAATCCGGGTGTTGACAAGTTGGTATCAGAGCCATTGTTTGACCTTAGGAGACCCTAGTTAGAAATGGACGTTCTGAAAAAAAATTGAGTTTCAAAAAGAAATGAAGTATTTCTGAAAAATTTAATCTTTGTCTCCTCCTTGAGCTCTTTGGAAAAACAAGAAGTCATGCTCTTCCTTAGAAATATAACTAAAATTTTGTCACACTTATTCACTTCTCTAACTTAATCCTTTACTTCACTTTCAGATGGAGCCCGTGAACACGAAGTTTTACCAGCTTGGGAATGGGGGAAGCTTGATCTTCGAGCACGACCTCAACGCCCTGTCCGACCACCTTGGTCGCCCGCACCCGGAGTTCCACGGATCGCAGATCGCGAACCAGCCAGGAGGCGAGCTGCAGTGGATCATCACCGCTGACTTGAGGGGCAAGATGGAGCCTCCCACTTCTGAGAGGATCCTCTTCTCCTTCATGGAGAGCAACTGGCTGGACGGACTTGCTCGAGGACTTCAGGAGGGACTCGCACGCCTGTGCGGGATGAGCGGGGAGGCACTCAAGCACCCTCGCTTTTCGCACCTTGCGAGGCGTAACTCGGCTGGAGAGCCCATGGACATGTCATCCCACCCGGAGCTGAAGCACCATGTGGAGCATCTCGACTTCATGCTGTACCACACTCAGCAGGATCTCGACCACTCCCGTGAGTACGCCAACCAGACTCACGCCCGCATCATCGAGCAAGGTGACTGCATCAAGCTGCTCGCCAAGGACCGCAGGACCCTCCGCCAGCAGCGCGCGAAGAGGGATGCCACTATCACCCGCCTCCGCGCGAAGATAGCCGCACTTGAGGCCACTGTCAAGGCCCAGGAGGAGCAGATGAAGAAGATGGAGGAAGATGGAGAAGATATTCAGGGAGGAAGCAACTACCTGAGTGACGACAATGACTTCGAGGAGGATGAGAACACCGAGGGGGAAGACTACGACTTCCTGGACGACGAGGATGATGACCACACCCCCATCGATGTTGATGAGGAGGAGGAGTAGTTCACCTATGCACTATCGTAGGTGTGAGTTGTATCCCGCCCCATGTATCGTAGCTTGGAGAAGAAGGGTTCTTAAAACCCTTAGTGTGCTAGCTTGTAATATGTGTTGTTTGTTATGAATGAATGTATGTTTGTGTCATCATGAAAAGACTTCAAGTTTTAAGCTTTGAACTTAAACACAAAACAAGCCATAGAAATTTCCCTCTTTTCTCATGATCAATCTAAATACTCAGATGGCCCCTCCAACTCGCAACACGAACCAAGACGCTATGATGCAGATGTTGCAAGTTATGCTGGAAGATAGAGAAGCAGAAAGAGCTGAAAGGCAAGCCAACATTGCAGCACTTCAACAGCTTGTCAACAACAACCAAGGCCACCATGATCATCCAGGATCCAAGCTCAAGAACTTCCAGAATACCAACCCGCCAGTTTTCAGCAAGACTGAGGAACCACTGGATGCAGATGATTGGCTTCAAACTATGGAGAACAATCTAGAAGTAGCTGGAGTAGAAGAGAATGAGAAAGTGCTGTTTGCAACGCACTACTTAGCAGGACCAGCAAGAGCTTGGTGGACAAGCACCCGTGCCATGAACGCAGGACAGTTCATGACTTGGACTGATTTCAAGCTCAAGTTCAGCAAGTACCATGTGCCCCCGGGTCTGATAAAGAAGATGAGGGATGAATTCCGTGAACTAAAGCAAGGCCGGATGTCCGTGGTGGAATACCGCGACAAGTTTCTCACACTGTCAAGGTACGCCCCGGATGAGACAGACACTACTGAGAAGAGGAAGGAAAGGTTCCTGAACGGACTGCATGATGAGATGCAGACTGTGTTAATCAACATCCCCTTTGCCGACCTCGAAGCCCTCGTTGACTCCGCCATCCAGATGGAAGGCAAACTGCACCAAGCCAGCGAGAACCGCAAGCGCCGCATGATGAATCAGAGTGGGCCTAGCAATGCCCCAAGGTATCGCCCCAACTCAGGAGGAGGTTTCAGGACCAACAAGCCCAATGCACAGATGTCACGTCCGGTTTATCAGAACCGGAGTGGAGGAAACCCCAGGCCAGGAGGCCACCACAACAACAGCAACTACAACACCAACACCAACTTCAACCGCGCTCCGCCAAGAGCCCCCAACAACAACAACAGCAACAACAACTCCAACACCGCACCAAGGACCGGGAGCAATGCAATCCCCGTCGCGAACAAGCAGGACAAGACCACCATCACTTGCTATGAGTGTGGTGTAGTGGGGCATTACTCCAATGAGTGTCCCAAGAGGCTCGCCAAGCTCGCAGGCAACCCCGCACCACCTGCTCAGCAGCAACGCCGTGTCTCCACCGGCAAGAAGTTCGCCCCCAACAACCCGAACAACCGCGGAGGTCGCCTCTACCACATGAATGCTGAGGAAGCCCAGGAAGCACCTGACGTGGTGCTGGGTATGTTCTCTGTTAACTCAATACCAGCAAGAGTGTTGTTTGATTCTGGAGCATCGCATTCGTTCGTTACAGAAGATTTTGTGTGCACTAGTAAGATTCAACCAATCAGCTTGAAACATGTCATGGTAGTTCAAATACCTGGATCAACCACTAAAGCTAGAAAATTTTGCAAAGATGTACCCATCAGAATCCATGAAATAGACTTTTATGCAAACTTGATTGTTCTGGGAACAAAAGGATTGGAAGTAGTCCTGGGTATGGACTGGATGGCGAAACATCATGGATTGATAGACTGCGCCAAGAAGGCCATCACCATGACAAGTAGCACCGGAATAATAATAGAACACCTATCTGAAAAACTACCAAGAAAATTTACCTGCAACCAAAGTGTAGCCAAGCCAACTCTGGATCAAATCAGGGTCGTCTGTCGATACCCTGATGTGTTTCCGGATGATCTACCCGGTATGCCCCCAGATCGGGATATCGAGTTCATCATCGAGTTAATCCCTGGAACAGGACCTATAGCCCAGAGAGCCTACAGCATGAACCCCGCGGAATTAATGGAACTGAAGAAGCAGCTGGATGATATGCTGTACAAAGGTCTGATTCGACCAAGTGCGTCACCTTGGAGATCACCAGTGTTGTTTGTGGATAAAAAGGACGGTGCCACTCGTTTGGTTACGGATTATCGTAAACTTAACGATGTCACCATCAAGAACAAGTACCCTTTGCCAAAGATAGAAGACCTGTTTGACCAGCTGACCGGTGCCCAAGTTTTCTCAAAGATTGATCTGAGGACAGGTTACCATCAACTGAAGATTCGAGCAACAGATATTCCCAAGACTGCCTTTACCACCAGATATGGACTGTATGAGTACAATGTCATGTCTTTTGGACTGACCAATGCCCCCGCTTATTTCATGAACCTCATGAATAAGATCTTTATGGAATTCCTGGATAAGTTTGTCGTTGTCTTCATCGACGACATCCTTATCTACTCCAAATCAGAAGAAGAACATGAGCAACATTTGGAAGTGGTTCTAGAAACCCTTAGGCAACATCAGTTGTACGCCAAGTTTAGCAAATGTGAGTTTTGGTTAAGAGAAGTGGGATTCCTGGGACACATCTTGTCTGCAGGAGGAATTGCGGTAGATCCCGCAAAAATCAAAACTGTTGAGGAATGGAAGGCCCCAACCACCCAGACTGAAGTCCGAGCATTTCTAGGATTGGCGGGATATTACCGCCGATTCGTTGAAGGATTCTCAAGCATCGCAAGACCAATGACTCAACTGCTGAAGAAGGACCGGAAATTTGACTGGAATGACAAATGTGAAGAAAGCTTTCAGCTACTCAAGCTCAGATTGACCACAGCCCCAATTTTGATCATGCCCGATGTCACCAAGCCATTTGATGTCTATTGTGATGCATCCAAGACTGGTCTTGGATGTGTGTTGATGCAAGAAGGCAAAGTGATATCTTACCTATCAAGGCAACTGAAGCAACATGAACAGAATTATCCAACTCATGACTTGGAGTTAGCAGCCGTAGTGTTAGCCCTGAAGGTTTGGCGTCATTACCTCATGGGAAATCGATGCGAGATATATTCAGATCACAAGAGCCTGAAGTACATCTTCACCCAGAAGGAGCTGAACATGAGACAGCGCAGATGGATAGAGTTAATCAAGGATTACGACATGGAAATTCACTACCACCCCGGCAAGGCCAATGTGGTAGCGGATGCCTTGAGCAGACTGCCGTGTCAGTTGAACTCCATGATCGCAATAGAGCAACCAAGCCTGTACCAAGAGTTTGAACAATTCAGACTAGAGCTAGTGAGCGAAGGATTCCTCGCTTCGACATTGAACTCCAACCCACTTTGATGAGCCGGATAAAAGAAGCCCCGGAAGGGAAATGCCAGCATTGACGGAATAAAGAGTCAGATAGCTGCAGGAAAGGCACCAGGATTCACCGTAGACGAAGCCGGAGTTCTTTGGTACAAAGAACGTCTCTGCGTACCATCGGACTCTGACTTGAAACAAGTCATTCTGCAAGAAGCCCATGACACCCTTTATTCAATCCACCCCGGAGGTACCAAGATGTACCAAGACCTGAAGGAACAATTCTGGTGGCACGGAATGAAGCGAGAGATAGGAAGTTACATCGCCAAGTGTGATATCTGTCAGCGAGTCAAAGCAGAACATCAACGACCCGCAGGACTGTTGCAACCCTTACAGATTCCTGAGTGGAAATGGGATTCTGTCGGTATGGACTTTATCACAGGATTGCCCAAATCTAGCAGAGGAAATGATTCCATTTGGGTAGTCATCGATAGGTTAACCAAGGTTGCACATTTCATCCCTGTCAAGACAACATACCAAGGCCCAAAGCTAGCTGAGTTATACATATCCAGAATAGTCAGCCTGCACGGAACACCGAAGTCAATTGTGTCAGACAGAGGATCACAATTCACCTCAAGATTCTGGCAGAAAGTGCATGAAGGACTAGGAACCCGACTGAATTTCAGCACCGCATACCACCCACAGACTGACGGACAGACTGAGAGAGTCAATCAGATCCTAGAAGATATGTTAAGAGCCTGTGTGCTAGAGTACGGATCCAAATGGGAAGACTGCCTACCATATGCAGAATTCTCCTACAACAATAGCTATCAAGCCAGCTTACAGATGGCCCCCTTTGAAGCCCTGTACGGAAGGAAATGCCGTACCCCTCTGAACTGGTCGGAGATCGGAGATAGTCAAGTCTTCGGCCCCGACGTTCTCCGCGAAGCCGAAGAGAAGGTGCACCAGATCCGCGAATACCTCAAGACCGCCCAGTCCAGACAAAAGAGCTACGCCGACAAGAGACGCCGAGAGATGACATTCGAGATCGGAGATTTTGTGTATCTCAAAGTCTCACCACTCAAAGGAATGCAGAGATTCCAACTCAAAGGAAAGCTCGCCCCCAGATATGTCAGACCATTCAAGATTCTGGATCGCCGAGGGGAAGTCTCATATCAGTTGGAACTACCGGAAGAGATGTCCGCCGTACACAATGTGTTTCACATCTCACTGCTTCGGAAGTGTCTAGAAGTGCCTGAGAAGACCGAAGTATTTAAGAACATCGACCACAGAGCCATTGATATCAACAAGGACCTAACCTACCGCGAAGTGCCTATTCGCATCCTTGAAGAAGCCTTCAGGACCACCCGCACCAGAAGTATCAAGTTCCTGAAGATACAATGGAGTAACCACACCGAAGAAGAAGCAACTTGGGAACGCGAGGAAGATATGAAGAAGGAATACCCAAATCTCTTTAGTACCTAGTTTTCTCTAGATCTCGGGACGAGATCTTTTGTAAGGGGGAAGGGTTTGTAACATCCCAAGTTTCAATAAAATGAACAAGAGAGAATTCAAGAATCCAAAAATTAGGGTTAACAAAAACTTTTTCTCATCATATAGGTTTATGCATATAGATCACCTTATTAATTATTTTGAGTGTGCAATTGCCATGATGTTGCTTATGTGTTCTCTCTCACTCTAAAACCCTAGCAATGATCACTTGATCACCCTTAGCCAATTAAAATTGGAAGATAAAAGAAATCCCAAGAATCCATTTCACTCTCACATAAGGCCTATGCCAATTTTTGCAAATACTTAATCTAGGCCAATTTGGTTTGCACCATTACTGGTAAATGGTTACTAAACACTTATTAACACCTTTGGAATCAAGCCAACTCAATTCAAACCAAAATCAAACTCAAATTCCAAGTCACATGCAATATGGTCACTTGTGCCATTTTTTAGTCTGATGACCACTTTGAGCCCCTGGTTTTCTTCTTTCCACTTCTAAACTTTGTCAACTCTTTTCACCTCATCCAAGACAACATCAAGCACTACAACTTTGCCCAAAACCACCACCCCAAATTCATCACCAATTTCAAATGGGAAGCAAGCAAAGTTGGAACTTTTTCACATAATCAAGATCTTATGCAAAATGTGATTTTGCATCCCAACTCCATTTTGACCACCACCACCACCAAAATGCTCCCTCTAATATATGATTTCAACCCACCAAAAAGAATTTCAAAATTCAAAAATATTTTTCTTGCGGGCATTCTGTCGAACACATTGCAGGCAGGGTAAATTTTTGAGCCCATACCTCATTTTCTACTTGGACTTGGTCCAACCTTGCCCTCTCTGCACCCTGGAGTCTCCCTTTCACCTCACTACACCATCACCACCACTTGCATTGGCCAGGGTTTGATTAAATCAACTCAAACATGCCATGCCGTGGCATGGCATGGCCTCACCGTGCCATCTCCCTCACCCGTCGCTTCTAGCTTGCACCACCATGCCCACTGGCTCCCTCTCACCACCCTGGACGAGCTCGTGCCCTCCCTTGACCGAGACCGAGCACACACGCGTCGGAACGCGAGCGCCCAGACGCGCCCAGGACTCGCCCATGCCGCGCCAGAGCGCGCATGGCGCTCACCCTGGACGCCCAGAGCGTGACGACGCCCCGCGTCCTCGCATCACCTCCGCCATCACGCTCACCGCCAGTCGACACACGACGACCGTCTGCAACGCCTGGACATGGCCCCTGGCCCGCGGGAACGCCGCAGCCGACGTAAGCATCCACGCCCTCCCGCCATGACCTGCAAGCTTCCATCACGATCGCCGCCGCTGTAGTGCCTCTTTTTCCTCACCGTCACGCGCGTCATCCTCGCCAGAGCACCAGCTACCGTACGCGCCCACGCCTTGGCTCTTCGCAGCCCTGGACCGACGGCGACCATGGCGAACCCAGCTCCGCCCCCCTGCCACCTCTCGCCGCTATAAAAGGAGCACTCCGCGCCCCAAACTGAGCACGCCAATCTCTTCCCCACCTCACCACAGTTCTCCTCGCCGCCCCAATTTCATCTATTAGCCACCGCACCGCCGCAATTGCTAGCTCGCTGCCGCCGCCCGTAGCCGAAGCTCGCCGGAGAAGGAGGCCGCCCCAGGACGCGCCGCTGCTTCCAGGCGCTTCACCATCGTCGACAACGTCGCGGCGCACCCTCCAGACGCTCGCCGGAGCTCCGACGACCCCTCCGACCCCCTGCTGCCGCCGCGCTCGCCACTGCTTCTCGCCGTCGACGACGACAACCCTCGGCCGTTAGATCATCGCCTGATCCAACGCCTCTCCTTCCCCGTACCGGTTCGGTGAGTAACTCCCGCTGACGCGTGGGACCCGCCGTCAGACGGCCTGCTCGCGCTGGACGCGAAGTGGGCCGGCCCAACTCTTTTTCTCTCCGCAGCCCAAGTTCTTTCCCGCGCGAAGCCCACCGTTTGAATTCGAATTTGGAAATTAGATGAAATATACAATCTGATGCAAACTTTGAAATTCGATTGTGACAAATCTACTCAGCCAAATTTTGCAAACTTTATATTTTTGGAAACCTTAGGAATTTATCTACAAAATGCCACTGGATAGAACCCTAGATCGTTTGTAGAATTAAAGTGACAAAATAAACAAGGCAGGGACTTTTCTGCCTTGTAATAATTCTTAAAAATCAACCATAAATGCTTTTCAGTTAATTCCACCCCCAATTTTTCACTTTTCACTTATACTAATTGTTTCTACAAAAATATGCCATGCTTACTTTGAGTGATCATGGTTTAGTTGATTTAAATGCCTTATGGCTATTTTCTAGTCAAAGATATTGTCCAAAACTATAAAGAAATCTTATGTGGGAGATTTCCCTCATTTAAATCTTGTCACCACCAATTCCAAGTGAAGTGGAGACTCTGGTTATATAGGTCCCATAGGAATTGTTGGTGATATTAAATCTTTGTTATGCTAGAATTAAATTGTATGAGGTGCTCACCTCATTTAAATCATTTTTCTCAAAATGATAAGTGTGAAGAGGTTGACTTGGGTCAACCTAGGTCACATATTATGCATGAGAGAAATTAAATCTTAATGAGATAATGAGAGGAAATTATTTCTTTGAATAATTCAAAGTAACATTTAAGTTTAGTATGAGAGGAATTTATTTTTTCTTAAATAATAAGAAAAACACATCCACCAACTTAATAGTCAAATGAGATGCTAGTTTAAGTGTGTGAACCATGTTTGTGCATAGTTTAGTAGATTAGTTTGGTGTGATGATTGTGTACCCCGTATTCGTATTTTAGACGCTAGTACCGAGGAGTACCAGGAGGAGGAGGAGGTCTACTTCCAAGAAGAAGAAGACCACCTTGACCAGTTTCCCAACCAAGGCAAGATAATACTCTGGCAAAGTGCAAAGCTCACCATGAGCAAGGCATTACCCCATTTACTTTATGCTCCTGATCCTATTTCCCAGTTTTACTTTACAAGTTTTATTTACTTTTGTTTTATCAAGGTACTTGTGTTTTATTTTTACTAGATTAGTATGGAGTTAGTACAAGAGTATCAAACTTAGCCTAGAAGCAAAGCAATTACTTAGCACCCCTCACACATAGTGGCTAGTGCTAAATTTAAGATGACTACTCTAGATGGGAACAGGTGTTGATGAAATAATGATGGTTGGAAACCTTGGAATGATTAGTCATTTCCGTTGAAAGTTTTTTTTGAAGGTGAATATGACACTAAAGTTAACTTGGTGACTTTGGCTAAAAACTGATGATTGATTGGATGCGATACCATTCCAATTTTTGAGTACCCCCACAATACCTGATTATGGGTAGGGCTTAGCTGGAAATTTATGTGTCTTAGTATGGGTTCCCTCTGAACACACATCATAGGGGTTATGCTTGAGGCTGCCTCCGTTGTTGAGAAATGATGTGAATTAAAGGTGAATTGTACGGCCAAGCCCTGTGCAGTTCCCGGGTTAACAGTTGGTTTTCACCGGGAGGCCAAGCTCATGGGGAGAGGTGCCTATACTAGGGTGTGTAAGTGAAAGGTTAACGGTTGATGATCCGCGTACTGAGTTACGATTATTCAGGGTTTTATCCCTGACGGATGTAATCAAATGTTGTGGCACAAGTGTGCGACCTCTGCAGAGTGTAGAACTATTCGAATAGCCGCGTCCGCGGATATGGACAATTGGAAAGGCCATTCTGTTTCCGTCATCAGAATTTATATCTTTGTGACTGGTGTTTTTGAACTTGAACTTGAACGGTGACTTTGACTTTGAATCACAACTGAGTTGTGGGAATGACACTAATGTTCCCACTTGAGTTAGTTAGCACTTGAGGAGTTGTTTACAAAAGTGTTTACGAAATAAAATTGGCTTTATGCAAATAAACTTAGAGCTTAGAACACCTTTATGTCAATACTAGTACTTACTTTAGTGTTAGATTGCGAGTACTTAAAGTACTCACGGCTTTGTCCCTGGCTATTCAAATGGCCAGAATATGAAGCCGAGCAGCAGTACGAGGATGACGATCAGCAGGACGTCTACCACAACTAGGAGCTTCTAACGTCAAGCGTTGGCCTGTGGACTAGAGAGTCCTTGTATCTTACGCTTCCGCTATGAACTTGTGTTTGTTCGTTGATCATTAGATCAACTATTTGTGTAATATGGATCATGTGATTCCAAGTTGTAAGACATTATGGTTTGTAATAAATGATGACTGTGATACTTAACTATTATGCCTCGCAACAACAATTTCCTGGGATTGCGATGTATGACATAATAGGCATCCGGACTTAAAAAATCCGGGTGTTGACACACTCTATTTAAGAAAAGTTTTTGTTGGTTCTCATTTTTGGAAACAGGAAATTCATTTTCTCTTTATTTTGAAATTTGGGGTGTTACAAACCCTTCCCCCTTAAACAAATCTCATCCCGAGATTTTAAGAAGAGGTAGGTTCCTAAGAGAGATTGGGTGATATGATTTAGCACGTAACATACTTGGCATGTTCTGATGTGCTTCTTGCGCTTCAGTGGCCGTCATGTTGTAGTAGCGACCGTTGCGGTTGTTCGGGTAGTTTGTAGCATACTTTCTTCTAGTTGCGATACGGCGCTGCTGCTGTGCAGGCGCAACAGTATTGGGGGCAGTCTTGGCAAGCTTCTGGGGGCATTCATTGGAGTAATGACCCACAGTTCGACATTCATAGCAGGTTACCGTTGACTTGTCTTTTTGGGCAATGGGTACAGCATTGCTTCCAGTCCTTGGGGCATTGTTGGCGGCTTTCATCGGGCACTTGTTAGAGTAATGACCAGTAACACCACATTCATAGCAAGTCACATTGGACTTGCCTCTGGGGGCATGGTGGGGTATTGGGATGAGCTGCTCCAGTGATGCTATCTTCACGCGGAGACGAGCAATGAGGTAGTCCTTCTTGGCGTGTTGATGGCGAAGTGCCTTGCGCTCCATTGCAAGGATTTTGATGGTGTTAGTCATCTTGGCGTGCTCAATGTGCATCTGGTTGGCCTGGGCACGGGAGTTGTTGCGGGTAGGAGGGGCCATCTGAACAATGGGGTAGATGATAAGATAAGAGGGAAATTTCTATGGTTTGTTTGAGTTAAAGTTCAAAAAAGTTCAAAACTTGAAAACTTGAGTAGTGTTGAGGGGGTAAAAACCAGCAACACTTTTTCATTCATACCAAACATCACACATTACAAATCTAACACACCGTTGGTTTGAAGAACCATTCATTCGCTCTATGATACAAGGGGATCCTGATACCACTCACACCTACTTAAGTGCTGGGGTGATACTACTCTTCCGGGTGGATTCTTCTTCTTCACGGGTGAGGTGCTTGGCGAGAGGCGAGGGCGTTGTCCAAATCCCTGCGGGTTTTGTACTGCCTGAAGTCTTGAGGTGCTACATAGGGGTTCATCTCCGGGGGTGGGGGCATGGTCATCGGTCTTCCCATGGAGTCATGTCTTGGGTAGTAGAGGAAGCGAGTGTTCTTGATCTTGTCCTCATTTTGTCCACACAGACGGGAAATGGCTTCTTGCATAGCTTTGACGAGTCCTTCCTTCCAAGTGTTTCCCGTTATAGAAAACCAGATGGTTTCCCATACCGGGGCATCAATATTCCTTCGTAGATCAGTAGAAACGTCCCACCGAGGTGGTTCTCCTAACTGAGCCTTGAGGGGTATTCCGAAGAATTCGGGATACGGGTGTCCTAGATAGTCCACTAGTTGCTTCAACTCTTTTTCGAACCTTAGGTCGCCTTCGGGACCAAGCTGATAGGACTCCCATTGGTACTTCATCTGTGAGCAATTAGGATAAGTAAGTTAAAGAAGTAGTCAAGTGTGCAACATTTTAGGTAGGCTTGTAAAGAAAGTAAAGTATAGATTTCTCATTTTTGGCAAAAGATCTCAAGGATAAGAGTAAGAACAAGTTTTTCACAAATATTCACTTCATTGGTTTTTGAAACTAAGTTTTTCAGACGTCCATTCTAACTAGGGTCTCCTAAGGTCAAACAATGGCTCTGATACCAACTTGTCAACACCCGGATTTTTAAGTCCAGATGCCTGTTATGCCATACATCGCAATCCCAGGAATATTGTTGTTGCGAGACATAACAGTTGAATATCATAAGTCATCATTCATTACATACCATAGTCGTCTTACAAATAGATCACATGATCCAGTATTACACAAATAGTTGATCTATTGATCAACATACACAAAGTTCATAGTTTCATAGCGGAAGCGTAAAGTAGAAGGGACTCTTTAGTCCACAGGCCAACGTCTGACGTCAGAAGATTCCCTAGTTGTCGTAGGCGTCCTGCTGGTCGTCATCTTGATAGTTCTGCTCCTCTTCATAGTCTGGCCATTTGAATAGCCAGGGACACAGCCATGAGTACTTTAAAGTACTCGCAAACTAGTACTAATGTAAGTACTAACAATTCGAGTAAGGGGTGCTAAGCTCTAGTTTATTTTGCATAAAGCCAATTTTAGTTCACAAGCATTTTTGTAAACAACTCTTCATGTGCGAACTAACTCAAGTGGGAACAGTAGTGTCATTCCCACAACTCCGTTGTGATTCCAAGTCAAATGTCACCTTTCAAGTTCAAAATCACAAGTCACCCTTCACCAATCATAGTTTTCGAAAAATTCTGATGACGGAACAGTATGGCCTTTCCAACTGTCCATAACCGAGGACGCGGCTATTCGAATAGGTTTAACTCTGCAGAGGTTGTACACTTGTGCCACAACAATTGCAATAGCTCGTCAGGGGTAACTGGCCCTGATTTATCGTACGCAGTACGCGAACTACCAATCATAGCCTTTCATTTACATACCCTAGTATAGGCACCTCTCCCCATGAGCTTGGCCTCCCAGTGAAGACAGACAGTCAGCCTGGGAACTACACAGGGCTTGGGCCGGACGTTCACCTCATTTCGCATCATATCATATCATTTCTATTGTGGTAGAGGCAGCTTTCGGCATAACCCCGATGACGCTTGTTTAGAGGGAACCCATACTAGGACACACAAACTTCCGGTTAAGCCCTACCCAGATTCAGGTATTGTGGGGGTACTTGTAAAATTGGAATGGTATCGCATCCGAACCCAACCATCAGTGTTTTTGTAAAATTCACCAAGTCATTCACCAGTCATATTCACCTTCAAAATCTTTCAATAGAATGACTCATCATTCCAAGGTTTTCAAAGTCATTTCACACACACTTGTTCCCATCCAGACTAGTCATCTTTACTTTAGCACTAGCATCTAAGTACGAGGGGGTGCTACGTACTTTGTTTTGCTTCTAGGCTAACTTCGATACTTTTGTACTAATCCAAAGCTAACCAAGTGAATCATGAATCAAAAAGGTGCTTTGATAAAGCAAAAGTAAATAAAACTTGTAAGGTAAAACTGGAAAATAGGATCATAAGCATAAAGTAAAAAGGGGAATGCCTTGCTCATAGAGAGCTTGGCACTTTGCAAAGGTGTTATCTTGCAACCAAAATGGTTTGCACCAATCTAGCTTGCATTGGTGTTAGCTTGCTAACTTTACTACTCTAGTAAACTTCTTTACTTTGACCAAAGTTAACTATAAAAGTAACTCATTTAGAAAACAAGTAAACTTGTAAAGTAAAAACTTGGGATAGGCTTATATAAGAAAAGGTAAGATTCATGGTGCCTTGCCCCAAAGGGCTTTGCACTTTGCAAAAATATTAGCTTGCAACATTATAACTTGTATTGGTATTGGCTTGCAAAAGTATAGCTTGCCTTGGTTGAAGTGAGGGTCCAAGTTCTCTTCTCCTTCCTCTTTGTAGAAATCCTCCCCTTCCTGATGGTCTCCGGTACTAGCGTCTAAAATACGAATGCGGGGTACACAATCATCATACCAAACTTACATACTAAACTAAGCACACACATGATTCACACAACTTAAACTAGCATCACACTTTACTATTAATTGGGTGGATGTGTTCCTCTTCTTTGAGAAAAATAATTTCCTCTCATACTAACTTAGGTGTTACTTCTAATTACTTAGAGAAATAATTTCCTCTCATTATCTTTTTAAGATTTAATTTCTCTTATGAACAACATATGACCTAGGTTGACCAAAGTCAACCTCTTCATACTCATCATTTGAGAAAATGATTTAAATGAGGTTCCCTACCTCATACAATTTAATCCTAACATGGTAGTGATTTAATGTCACCAAATACTCAATATGAGGTTATATAGACCATGGTCCATAACTCATGTTGAAATACTTGAGACCAAGATTTAAATGAGAGGAAAACCTCTCATATGATTTAACACATAGTTGTAACTAAGTTAACAACCACCATTGAGGTGATTTAACAACAACAACAAATCATTGGCTATTCTAACATTACTTGTATTTATACCAACTATTCTATTCACACCAATACTACACTTAGGGTGCATTGGTTGGGTTGCTTGAGGAACAAAACAGTTTCCTCTCCTTACATATGTAAAAGAATAATCTCCATATGGTTCTTGAGAAATACTTTTCTCTCATTGAAATCTTCTTAAGATTTAATTTCCCAAACAATCATACATGAATTCATGTTGACTCAAGTCAACCATTCATCATCATCATTTGAGGAATAGAATTAAATGAGGTAGAGTACCTCATACCATTTACTAACACTACATAAGATTTAACTCTCTAAGTAATTCATATAAGTGAGTTTGGCCAGGGGTCCAAACATCACATGAATCCATTTGAGACAAGATTTAAATGGAGTATAAGACTTCATATGCATTACTTAATAGTTTTGGACAATATCAACTAATTAAACTAGCCATATTATACACTACTTAAACAAGGGCATGATCATGCAAAGTGACCACACCATTTTATTGCATAAACAATTAGTGTAAGTCAAATGTGAGCTAAAGGAGTTGGAATTGACTCAATATCTATTTTGGTTGATTTTTAAGAATTACTCTAAGGCAGAAAAGTCCCTGTCTTGTTATTTTTGTCAGATTAATTCTACAAAAGATCTTGAGGTGGGACCAGTGGCATTGGATAGATCTTTTCACTAGCTTTCCAACGATATAAAATTCATCAACATTGGATAAGCCAAACAGATTCTATTGAATTTTGAAAACAGGGTCAGTATTCAATTTGGTTTAAACAGAAAAATCAAAATCTAAATGATTTGGGCTGCGCGGGAAAGAAACTGGGCCGAAAGATTTAAAATGCCAGGGAGGAAGAGTTGGGCCGGCCCAGCAGTGCGTCCAGTGCGCAGCGGGCCAGCTGACAGGGGGACCCACCCGTCAGTGGGCGATGCTTACCGAATCGGTACCGTTCAACGTGCGCCGTCGGATTAGAAGCAGATCAAGTGGCTGGGGTTCGTCGTCGTCGACGATGCGAGGGAGGCGCTGGCACGGCGGAGGTCGGGGGTCGGCTGCGAGCTGGAGCTCCGGCGATCGATTGGGCGGCTCCGGTGGCTAATCAACGAGGAGAAGAGGTCGAGGAGGATCAGGGAGAGGAGTGGAGTTGAGCGGTGTGAGAAATGGAGGTGGAGGAGCTGTCCTTTTATAGGGGCGAGTTGGCCGTGAGGTGGGCGGCGAGAGCGACAGCAGAGCGGCAGCTCCGGCGAGGGAATCGGGTCGGCGAGGTAGGCGCTAGCTAGGGGACGTCGAGGCGGTGCTAGGACGCTTGCTAGCTAGGTGGGGGACGGTCTGGCGAGTGCGTGAGAGGGCGAGGTACTGGCGGCAAAGTCACGGGGATCCGGCGAGCTGGTCGTCGGTGACAGGCGGCGCGAGAGCACGGGCGCGTGTCTGGTGGATGCGCGTTGCGGCGGCGAAGCTCAAGGTGCTGAGAGGGGGGCCAGGGGCTGCGTAGAGTGATGGGGCGGCGCGTGCCCTGTGCTGCCCGTGGTGCGCGCTGGTGCGACGCCCACGGCATGCACGTGTCACCCTGGGCGCGACGCGTTTCCGGCGGGGGCGTGTCGATCTCCGGCAGGGGTTGGTCTAGGATGCAGTAGGGAGTCGAGGTGGCACTCGTGGGCATGGTGGCCAGGGTGGTGAGTGAAGGGAAGAAGAAGGAGAGGGACATGGCCGGCATGGCCATGCCATGCTAGCATGGCTAGCTCCTCCTAGGGTTCCTGTGGGTGTGCTAGGGTGAGAGTGGTCAAGGGAACCAGAGAGAGTGATTTGGGGTAATAGGGTTTGGGTAGATCACTGTTTAGAATAGTGTTGGCATAGTTCCCTATTTGTAATTCATCAATTTTGTCCAAATTTGATTTAGTTCAAAAGGTTGACAAATTTGAAAAGGGTGTGTTTGGTTTGGTTCTAAATGACCTGAAGCAAAGAGAGGTGGTGGTGGAATTTAGAAGATCAAAATATTGCAAAGTTCACTAAGTGGGGGATTGTTCCACTTAATTAAAAGTTGCAACTTTGCATGAGCATGGTTATTGATCAACAATGATTTTGGCCAGGGGGTCTTTACAAAAAGTGTTTACCTTGATGTTTACTTTGAAAAGGTGCAAAGAGTTAGCAAGAGTTAGTTTGAGAAAATTGAATGGCAAGGGCTCAAAGTAGTGATCAGGCTATTAATGGCAGATTTGACCATTATTGCATGTGATCTCCAATTGAGTTTGAATTTGATTTGAATTGGGTTTCTTTGATTCCAAAAGTTGTAATAAGTGTTTAGTATCATATTACAACTAATGGTGAAAGCCAAAATGGTCTAGGGTCAAAATTCATAAAAATGGCATACACCATATGTGAGGGTTTTGTGAAATTCTAACTTTTATTCTTTTATTCCTCTTTGCTTCCTTTTGACAAGAGTGAGGTTTATTTGGTGTTAAATTGAGTGGGATAAAAGGTTCCAACCACTTTGAGGCAATGGAGGTGGCTAGGTCAAGATTGGATAATTTGGCTAAAGGTGTATGTGAGTGAAAATGGAGTTATCTCACTATTTGATTTCTCTCCATTTGATTTGACTTTTCTTGACTCAAAAGTTATTCTTATTAGTTTAGACACATTTTCAAACCATTGAAACCATTTCAAATGGTCTTGCTCAAAGATTTGTAAAAATTGGCCATAATACATGAGAGATGACAAGTCCAAATTTCTTATTCTTGTAAGGTGTTCCCCTTGCTTTACTTGAGCAAGGTTGAGGGTCAATTTAGGGTTAAATTGGGTTCAGAGATGGTTTCACACCATTTGGTCAAAGTAGAAGTACATAGGGCAAAAGTTGGTGAAAATGGCTATGTGTCACATATGCCTTTATGCATATGTGGCATTTGATTTCTAATTTGACTAGGCTTGACCCAAATGATGTTGTTGAGTGCTGAAATGGTATATAGGAGTGATCCCACCATTCACTACAAGTCTTAGGGTCAAGATCCTCACTTTCACAAATTTGATATTTTGCTCTCATATGCCTCTATGGCATTATTACTTTCTTTTTTACAAACGACTTTTGTTTCATTTTGGATTGGGTTGGAGAAGTACTAGACCAGGTTTATAAAGGTTTTCCAATCCTCTAAATAAGGTAGAAAGGCCTAGGGCAAAGTTCTACAAAAATAGCCATAGGCATATATGCCTCTTTCCTAAATAAGATCTTTTCCCTTTTATTTTATTTCTCAAAGGTTGATGACAAGAAGGATGAGGTTTAGGGTTTGAGTAAGTTTTGCAATGGTTCACCACCTTTTAGCAAAGTAAGAAAAGGTAGGGTTCAAGATTTACCTATGAAGGCTATAAGCCCACCTATGGCTTTTTCTTTATTTTAGGTTTCTCAAAATAGATCCAAAGGATTGTTGAGGAGGTTAGGGTTTAGGATTTTTCTTATTTGATTTCTTTCTCTTTTGATTTCTTTGGGGTTTGTGATCTTCCCTTGATCACTTTAGGGTTTTAGGTTTTCTCACCTAAGCATAATAACACTCATCATGGCCAAAAACACAAGTAATAGGTATGAGCACTAAGCATAGCACTCTATTTAAGAAAAGTTTTTGTTGGTTCTCATTTTTGGAAACAGGAAATTCATTTTCTCTTTATTTTGAAATTTGGGGTGTTACAGTCTAGGTGCTGGTGTGGTGCTTACCTCGCCAAAAGGAGATCACCTCCGGTATGTTTTGCAAGTGCATTTCAGGGCATCAAACAATATCGCTGAATACGAAGCTTTGATCCATGGGCTTAAGGTCGCAAAAGAAATCAGTGCGCACCGGGTCATTTGCTACGGAGATTCAGATCTTGTGGTACAGCAATGTTTCGGAGATTGGGATGCAAAAGATGCCAACATGGCCTCGTACCAGTTTCACGTGCAAAAGATTGCCGGATTCTTTGAAGGGTGCGAGTTTCACCATGTGCCGCGCGCGGAAAATGAAGCCGCGGATGCTTTGTCCAAGCTGGGCTCATCCAGGCAAGAAATTCCCCCCGGAATAGCTTTAGCTCACTTAAGAGTACCATCTATCAAACCGAGTCCGGAGTCGGAATCAATTTTCGTACCGGAATCGCACATAGTACCCATGGATATCGATGAAGGAAACCCGGGGACTGCTCCGGCAAGCTCGGGGACTGCTGTACCCATACCGGAAGAAATGATGCTAGTAGATAGCATGGAGATAGATGCACCGGTGTTTTTGGTTCGAGAGACTCCATCGTGGGTTAAACCTATTAAGGAATTCCTGATCAACGGCACCTTGCCGGATGACGAAAATGAATCAAGAAGGATCCAAAGAAGGTCCAAAGCATATACATTCATCAATGGTGAGGTGTACAAGAGAAGCGTTACCGGTGTCCTTCAAAGATGTGTGGAACCGGAAGAAGGGAAAGAAATGCTTGAGGAGATTCACAAAGGAGAATGTGGGCATCATGCCTCATCAAGGGCGCTGGTAGCAAAAGTTTCCGGCATGGGTTTTATTGGCCCACTGCTTTGGAAAACGCTGAGGATTTAGTAAAAAAATGCAACGGGTGCCAGAGGTACGCCAAGCAAAATCATACCCCAGCGTCCGGTTTAAAAACAATACCACTAACATGGCCGTTTGCCGTTTGGTGTCTCGATATGGTTGGCCCATTCAAAACTGCAAGAAGCAGCATGACTCACATCTTGGTCATGGTGGATAAATTCACCAAATGGCTAGAAGTGAAACCTATCGCAAAATGTGATGGGCACACAGCGGTGAAGTTCTTAAAAGATGTTATTTTGCGGTATGCATACCCACACAGCATCATCACTGATAATGGAACTAACTTTTCTCAAGGTGAGTTCAAAAGGTTTTGTGAGGACAAGAACATCCGGTTAGATTTGTGCTCAGTGGCACACCCACAAGGCAACGGCCAAGTGGAAAGAATGAATGCCTTGGTACTTTCCGATATCAAACCAAGACTCATTGATGCGGTGGAAAAGTCACCGGGATGTTGGCTCGATGAACTACCATCAGTACTGTGGAGTATAAGAACAACTCCAAACCGGTCTACCGGATACACTCCATTCTTCATGGTTTATGGAGCAGAAGCGGTCATACCGACCGACATCATTCATGATTCACCAAGGGTACAGCTCTATACTGAGCAAGAGGTCAAAGAGGCCAGAGAAAATGATGTGGACTTGCTAGAAGAAGCAAGAGAGCTAGCTTTGGCAAGAACAACCATTTACCAGCAAAACCTAAGACGCTATCATAGCCGGAAGGTTAACCCGAGAGTTTTCCGGGAAGGAGATCTCGTGCTACGCCTAGTGCAGCGCACTGAAGGCCGGCATAAGCTTTTGCCACCATGGGAAGGTCCCTTCATTGTAAGCAAAGTGCTTCACAATGATGCATATTACTTGATCGATGCACAGGAGTGGAAAAAAGGAAAGGCGGACAGGTCCGGAGAGGAGAGCAAGCGTCCATGGAACGTAGCTCTGTTGCGTCCTTTCTACTCTTGAAGTTGTGGTGTAAGAAGTTCCTTTTTGTACCTTAATTGCTATGCATAAAAGATGCCGGAACCTTGAGTGAATCTCGGGGACTACCCCAATAAGGTTGCATGTAACTTGTTTATTTTTTCAGTTTATCGGTTGCTTATTGAACGTTTTTTCTTTCCGGTTTAGTAGTGTGCTAAACCCTACCGGAGTCTTCGACTCTGCTGCTGTCCGCAACCCGGCTTCATGGCAAGCAAGATAAACCGGTAGGGGATAAGCACATGAACTGCGGAGAGGGAGAGCAGGAAAGAACAATCCGGAAAATTTAACTAACCCCGGTTAAACCGGTTTTTTGCAAAATTTCGAAGTTATTTCTAAGTTCAAGAAAATGCTTGTTTGGTGAAAGAACCTTGTGCTCATACGCCAAAGAACGCCCAGAGAAGGCAGGCAGAGCCAAGGCAAAAGAACCAAGTGTGCATCGAATTGGATGCGGAAACAATTTAGAAATCTTTGCGGTGCAAGATAAAAGCAAAACCAGAAGCAAATATGCTAAGGCAAACTTAAGATAATTAACTACCGGTATAACTTACCGGCATAAAATGTTGTGCAGCAACCAGAAGCGGACTTAAAGTTTTACATCGTGAACCCCGGCATACCGGGGTAGAGTTTAATGGGACATTGTTTTAAGATACGCAGGACCAAGTAGCATAACACAGGCAAATCTTCAACCAAGTGAATAATCAGGCAGCGGGGGCTTCAGGAGGGGCATCGCCAGCACCGGCATCGCCCAGAGGCTCCTCCTCGGCTTCATCCTCCTCCTCATCGAGATAATCTTGAACGTCAGGAGGGGGAGGGATGAAGGTGCGCATGTCGGCGTACTCCGCGATGTGGTAGGCGCGATCCTGCCGCTTAGCGGTGAGAATCGGGTCTAGATCGGTTTCCGCGCCTTCGCGCACTCCGGTGAGGGCATCCAAGTTCAGCTCCGGATACCATGAGCAAGCAACCTGGAGGGCAGAGTCTGCTCCGGCGCGGGCAGCAGAGCACTGCCACTCGCGGATCCTCCTGCCGGCGCCCTTGAGACGGTCGCTGATGAGGGAGAAAGTATCCGGCACCTCCTCGCTAGGCCACAGAGTCCTGAAGAGCTGGGTAGCTACATCAGGAATATCAGATAAGTTGCGATCTATGGCGCGCATATGAGACACCCGCGCACTCAGCGCGATGATGTCTACGCCCCCTCCTTTTCCTGTAGACAGTGTTGGGCCTCCAAGAGCAGAGGTTTGTAGAACAGCAGCAAGTTTTCCCTTAACTGGATCACCCAAGGTTTATCGAACTCAGGGAGGAAGAGGTCAAAGATATCCCTCTCATGCAACCCTGCAACCACAAAGCAAGAAGTCTCTTGTGTCCCCAACACACCTAATAGGTGTACCAGTTCGGCGAAGAGATAGTGAAATACAGGTGGTATGAATAAGTATGAGCAGTAGCAACAGTGCCAGAAAATAGCTTGCTGGCGTGTAGTTGATGGTGGTAGTATTGCAGCAGTAGTAATGCAGTAAAACAGTAAACAAGCAGCGATAGCAGTATTTAGGAACAAGGCCTAGGGATTACACTTTCACTAGTGGACACTCTCAACATTGATCACATAACAGAATAGATAAATGCATACTCTACACTCTTGTTGGATGATGAACACATTGCGTAGGATTACACGAACCCTCAATGTCGGAGTTAACAAGCTCCACAATTCAATGTTCATATTTAAATAACCTTAGAGTGCATGAAAGATCAATTCGACTAAACCAAGTACTAACATAGTATGCACACTGTCACCTTCATACTATGTAGGAGGAATAGATCACATCAATACTATCATAGCAATAGTTAACTTCATAATCTACAAGAGATCATAATCATAGCATAAACCAAGTACTAACACGGATGCACACACTGTCACCATTACACCGTGTAGGAGGAATAAAACTACTTTAATAACATTGCTAGAGTAGCACATAGATAAATTGTGATACAAAACACATTGCAATCATAAAGAGATATAAATAAGCACTTCACTATGCTCTTCATAACAGTGAATAAGTATTCTGTGAAATATAGCCTAAGAGACCCACACGGTGCACACACTGTCACCTTTACACACGTGGGACAAGGAGTCTCCGGAGATCATATAAGTAAAATTCACTTGACTAGCATAGTGACATCTAGATTACAAGCATCATCATATGAATCTCAATCATGTAAGGCAGCTCATGAGATTATTGTATTGAAGTACATAGGAGAGAGATGAACCACATAGCTACCGGTACAGCCCCGAGCCTCGATGGAGAACTACTCCCTCCTCATGGGAGCAGCAGCGGTGATGAAGATGGCGGTGGAGATGGCAGCGGTGTCGATGGAGAAGCCTTCCGGGGGCACTTCCCCGTTCCGGCAGCGTGCCGGAACAGAGACTCCTGTCCCCCAGATCTTGGCTTCGCGATGGCGGCGGCTCTGGAAGGTTTCTGTGGGTTTCGTCGAACGTATCAGGGTTTTCGCGACGGAGGCTTTAAATAGGCGAAGAGGCGGCGCAGGAGGGCTGACAGGGTGGCCACACTATAGGGGGGCGCGGCCCCCCCTTGGCCGCGCCGGCCTAGGGTTTGGTGGCCCTGCGCCCCCTCTCTGGCGGTTCTCGTGTGTTCTGGATGCTTCCGGGCAAAATAGGAACCTGGGCGTTGATTTTGTCCGATTCCGAGAATATTTCGTTACTAGGATTTCTGAAACCAAAAACAGCAGAAAACAGGAACTGGCACTTCGGCATCTTGTTAATAGGTTAGTTCCAGAAAATGCACAAATATGACATAAAGTGTGCATAAAACATGTAGATAACATCAATAATGTGGCATGGAACTTAAGAAATTATCGATACGTCGAAGACGTATCAGCATCCCCAAGCTTAGTTCTGCTCGTCCCGAGCAGGTAAAACGATAACAAAGATAATTTCTGGAGTGACATGCCATCATAACCTTGATCATATTGTAAACATATGTAATGAATGCAGCGATCAAAACAATGTATATGACATGAGTAAACAAGTGAATCATATAGCAAAGACTTTTCATGAATAGTACTTCAAGACAAGCATCAATAAGTCTTGCATAAGAGTTAACTCATAAAGCAATAATTCAAAGTAGAGGTATTGAAGCAACACAAAGGAAGATGAAGTTTCAGCGGTTGCTTTCAACTTGTAACATGCATATCTCATGGATAGTTGTCAATGCAAAGCAATATAACAAGTGCAATATTCAAATATGTAGGAATCAATGCACAGTTCACACAAGTGTTTGCTTCTTGAGGTGGAGAGAGATAGGTGAACTGACTCAACAATAAAAGTAAAAGAAAGGTCCTTCAAAGAGGAAAGCATCGATTGCTATATTTGTGCTAGAGCTTTTATTTTGAAAACATAAAGAGAGCATAAAGTTTTGAGAGGTGTATGTTGTTGTCAACGAATGGTAGCGGGTACTCTAACCCCCTTGCCAGACAAACCTTCAAAGAGCGGCTCCCATTTTATTTTATTTTTGGGTGGCACTCCTTCCAACCTTTCTTTCACAAACCATGGCTAACCGAATCCTCGGGTGCCTGCCAACAATCTCATATCATGAAGGAGTGCCTTTTTATTTTAGTTTTATTATGATGACACTCCTCCCAACCTTTGCTTACACAAGCCATGGCTAACCGAATCCTTCGGGTGCCGTCCAACAATCACATACCATGGAGGAGTGTCTATTTAAGTTAATTAATTTGGGACTGGGAATCCCATTGCCAGCTCTTTTTGCAAATTATTGGATAAGCGGATGAAGCCACTAGTCCATTGGTGAAAGTTGCCCAACAAGATTGAAAGATAAACACCACATACTTCCTCATGAGCTATAAAACATTGACACAAATCAGAGGTGATAAATTTTGAATTGTTTAAAGGTAGCACTCAAGCAATTTACTTTGGAATGGCAGGAAATACGATGTAGTAGGTAGGTATGGTGTACACAAATGGCATAGTGTTGTTTGGCTCAAGGATTTGAATGCATGAGAAGTATTCCCTCTCGATACAAGGTTTTAGGCTAGCAAGGTTGTTTGAAGCAAACACAAGCACGAACTAGTACATCAAAACTTACATAAAAGACATATTACAAGCATTATAAGACTATACATCGTCTTCCTTGTTGTTCAAACACCTCACTAGAAAATATCTAGACTCTAGAGAAACCACTCATGCAAACCAAATTTTAACAAGCTCTATGTATTTCTTCACTAATAGGTGAAAAGTATATGATGCAAGAGCTTAAACAAGAGCACAACAATTGCCAAGTATCAAGTTATTCAAGACATCATACCAATTACTACATGTAGCATTTTCCGTTTCCAACCATATAACAATTAACGAAGCAGTTTCAACCTTCGCCATGAACATTAAAAGCTAAGAACATATGTGTTCATACGAACCAGCGGAGCGTGTCTCTCTCCCATACAAGCATTTATTCAAACAAAAACAAAAAAAAAAGCACACAGACGCTCCAAGTAAAGTACATAAGATGTGACCGAATAAAAATATAGTTTCAGGGGAGGAACCTGATAATGTTGTCGATGAAGAAGGGGATGCCTTGGGCATCCCCAAGCTTAGACGCTTGAGTCTTCTTGATATATGCAGGGGTGAACCACCGGGGCATCCCCAATCTTAGACTTTTCACTCTCCTTGATCATAGTATATCATCCTCCTCTCTTGACCCTTGAAAAGTTCCTCCACACCAAACTTAGAACACCTCATTAGAGGGTTAGTGCACAATAAAAATTAACATGTTCAGAGGTGACACAATCATTCTTAACACTTCTGGACATTGCATAAAGCTACTGGACATTAATGGATCAAAGAAATTCATCCAACATAGCAAAAGAGGCAATGCGAAATAAAAGGCAGAATCTGTCAAAACAGAACAGTTCGTAAATACGAATTTTAAAATGGCACCAGACTTGCTCAAATGAAAATGCTCAAATTTAATTAAAGTTGCGTACATATCTGGGGATCACTCACGTAAATTGGCATAATTTTCTGAGTTACGTACAGAGAATTTTGCCCAGATTCGTGACAGCAAAGAAATCTGTTTCTGCGCAGTAATCCAAATCTAGTATGAACTTTACTATCAACGACTTTACTTGGCACAACAAAACACTAAACTAAGATAAGGAGAGGTTGCTACAGTAGTAAACAACTTCCAAGACACAAAATAAAAACAAAGTACTGTAGCAAAATAACACATGGGTTATCTCCCAAGAAGTTCTTTCTTTATAGCCATTAAGATGGGCTCAGCAGTTTTAATGATGCACTTGCAAGAAATAGTATTTGAAGCAAAAGAGAGCATCAAGAGGCAAATTCAAAACACATTTAAGTCTAACATGCTTCCTATGAAAAGGAATCTTGTACACAAATAAATTCATGAAGAGCAAAGTAACAAGCATAGGAAGATAGAACAAGTGTAGCTTAAAAAATTTCAGCACATAGAGAGGTGTTTTAGTAACATGAAAATTTCTACAACCATATTTTCCTCTCTCATAATAGCTTTCAGTAGTGTCATGAGCAAACTCAACAATATAACTATCACATAAAGCATTCTTATCATGAGTCTCATACATAAAATTATTACTCTCCACATAGGCATAATCAATTTTATTAGTTGTAGTGGGAGCAAATTCAACAAAGTAGCTATCATTATTATTCTCATCATCAAATATAGGAGGCATATTGTAATCATAATCAAATTTATCCTCCATAACAGGCTGTACTAAAAGACCAATATCATTATCATAAATAGGAGGCAAAGTATCATCATAGTAAATTTTCTCCTCAATGCTTGGGGGAATAAAAAGATCATGAAAACCAGCTTCCCCAAGCTTAGAACTTTCTATATTATTATCAACAATGGTGTTCAAAGCGTTCATACTAATATTACTACCAGCATGCAAATAAGATTCCATAGGTTTTTTAATTTTCGCATCAAACAATCCATGTTTTAAATCAGGAAATAGAATAAGAAGATCATTCTTGTCCATTATGCCAAACTAGTGTAAACAAGAAACAAAAAGATGCAATTGCAGGATCTAAAGGAAATAGCTTCGAGTACTTACAACGGCGAAAATATCTTAGTAGCCGAGATCCGGAGTGTGAGTACCTTTTACCTTTCCTCCCCGGCAACGGCGCCAGAAAATAGCTTGATGTCTACGCCCCCTCCTTTTCCTGTAGACAGTGTTGGGCCTCCAAGAGCAGAGGTTTGTAGAATAGCAGCAAGTTTTCCCTTAAGTGGATCACCCAAGGTTTATCGAACTCAGGGAGGAAGAGGTCAAAGATATCCCTCTCATGCAACCCTGCAACCACAAAGCAAGAAGTCTCTTGTGTCCCCAACACACCTAATAGGTGTACTAGTTCGGCGAAGAGATAGTGAAATACAAGTGGTATGAATAAGTATGAGCAGTAGCAACGGTGCCAGAAAATAGCTTGCTGGCGTGTAGTTGATGGTGGTAGTATTGCAGCAGTAGTAATGCAGTAAAACAGTAAACAAGCAGCGATAGCAGTATTTAGGAACAAGGCCTAGGGATTACACTTTCACTAGTGGACACTCTCAACATTGATCACATAACAGAATAGATAAATGCATACTCTACACTCTTGTTGGATGATGAACACATTGCGTAGGATTACACGAACCCTCAATGCCGGAGTTAACAAGCTCCACAATTCAATGTTCATATTTAAATAACCTTAGAGTGCATGAAAGATCAATTCGACTAAACCAAGTACTAACATAGTATGCACACTGTCACCTTCATACTATGTAGGAGGAATAGATCACATCAATACTATCATGGCAATAGTTAACTTCATAATCTACAAGAGATCATAATCATAGCATAAACCAAGTACTAACACGGATGCACACACTGTCACCATTACACCGTGTAGGAGGAATAAAACTACTTTAATAACATTGCTAGAGTAGCACATAGATAAATTGTGATACAAAACACATTGCAATCATAAAGAGATATAAATAAGCACTTCACTATGCTCTTCATAACAGTGAATAAGTATTCTGTGAAATATAGCCTAAGAGACCCACGCGGTGCACACACTGTCACCTTTACACACGTGGGACAAGGAGTCTCCGGAGATCACATAAGTAAAATTCACTTGACTAGCATAGTGACATCTAGATTACAAGCATCATCATATGAATCTAAATCATGTAAGGCAGCTCATGAGATTATTGTATTGAAGTACATAGGAGAGAGATGAACCACATAGCTACCGGTACAGCCCCCAGCCTCGATGGAGAACTACTCCCTCCTCATGGGAGCAGCAGCGGTGATGAAGATGGCGGTGGAGATGGCAGCGGTGTCGATGGAGAAGCCTTCCGAGGGCACTTCCCCGTTCCGGCAGCGTGCCGGAACAGAGACTCCTGTCCCCCAGATCTTGGCTTCGCGATGGCGGCGGCTCTGGAAGGTTTCTGTGGGTTTCGTCGAACGTATCAGGGTTTTCGCGACGGAGGCTTTAAATAGGCGAAGAGGTGGCGCAGGAGGGCTGACAGGGTGGCCACACTATAGGGGGGCGCGGGCCCCCCTTGGCCGCGCCGGCCTAGGGTTTGGTGGCCCTGCGCCCCCTCTCTGGCGGTTCTCGTGTGTTCTGGATGCTTCCGGGCAAAATAGGAACCTGGGCGTTGATTTCGTCCGATTCCGAGAATATTTCGTTACTAGGATTTCTGAAACCAAAAACAGCAGAAAACAGGAACTGGCACTTCGGCATCTTGTTAATAGGTTAGTTCCAGAAAATGCACAAATATGACATAAAGTGTGCATAAAACATGTAGATAACATCAATAATGTGGCATGGAACATAAGAAATTATCGATACGTCGGAGACGTATCACGCGACCAGATGGTCATAGGGAGTCCATGGCACGGCAAGATTCGCTTGGCCCTGGGCAGTGCGGCGCTCGTCAACCTTCTTGACAGCAAACCTCTGAGAGTCCGGGAAGAGGCCTGTGCAAAGAAAGAAAAAGGCTAAGGAAAAGAATCCGGAAGAAAAGGAAACCGGAAGGAAAGATAACGAAAAGAAAATGCGGTCGGAAGAAAAAAGGCTCGTGTGCAGTAGTCAAAAAATGCAAAAGGAAAGGACTTACGGTAGGCAAGTGTGTCAGTTTGCAGGGCCAGCCGGTTGCACTCTTTCTGCTCCTCCTCCAGCCGCGCAGCTTTCTCCTCGGCACCCTTCCGGGCTTTGTCCAGCTCCTCCAGCTCAGCTCGCAACACCACGGTGGCATTGCTGGCATCTTCGAGAGCCTCATCCATCTTGGCCGCCGCATCAGCTTCAGCAGCTTTGAGGGCCTTGGCATGATCAAGCCCCAGCTGGATGAGCTGGGCCTTGAGCTCCTGGTAGCTGGTCTTGTGGGCGCTCAGCTCCTCCTGATGCTGCCGGATGAGCTGGTCCTTCTCCCCTGAAACCCGGAAAAGAGGATGTTAGCAAGATTGTGCTGGATAAGATAAAAAAGAAAACCAAGCTAACAGGAAAGAGAGAAAATTGTACGTTGGGCGGCAGCGAGCTGCTCCTTGAGAGCCTCAATGGAAGCTTCCGGGATCACTGTTAAGCAAAAATTACAAATGTTAGGAAGAAAAAAGGTTTCCGGTAAGAAGATGCCGGTGGTACAAAAATTTACCTTGGCACTTATCATGTGCCTCAGCAAGCTCCCGATGCTCCCATAGAAGCTCCTCAAAGAGGGCCTTCCGAGCGTCAGCCTTGAGCTGTTCAAGAAAAAGAGATTAGCTGAGTTTTGCGCTAAGAACAGAGTTCTTAACCCGAAACTCGGGGACTGGCAGTGCTAGTTTCGCACGTTTTAAGCTAAGTTTTGCGCTAAGAACAGGGTTCTTAACCCGAAACTCGGGGACTGACAGTGCTAGTTTCGCGCGTTTTAAGCTAAGTTTTGCGCTAAGAACAGGGTTCTTAACCCGAAACTCGGGGACTGGCAGTGCTAGTTTCGCGCGCTTTAAGCTAAGTTTTGCGCTAAGAACAACGTTCTTAACCCGAAGCTCGGGGACTGGCAGTGCCAGTTTCATACTAAGTTTTTAAGTTAAAGTTTTGTGCTAAAAGCTGCGCTCTCACCACAAAACTCGGGGACTGGGAAGATAGACAAGAGAGAAACCGGCATCAAATCGACAAGATAAGAAAAATCTGGAAGCAAGGAAACCGGTAAAAGTTGAAAAGAGTTAGTAAAGCATACCATCAAGTTGTTCGTGGCATCGTACCACGCGCTGTCGAGCTCCTTCACCGCGCAGCGAAGCCGCATGAAGTGCTCCTCGGAAGACCGGTCCCCAACAGGGTCAGGTGCCGGCAGCCTGTCCTTGCCCAAGCCGCGGGTCGCCGGAGTCATATCCGCGGCGTTCCACTTTTGGGCGTAGGGCAGCAGATGCCCTAGGTCCTGGCCCCTGCGCTGGAACTCAGTAATGCGGCCAAGCAGGCTGGTGGCCTTTTTGCTGGCAGCGCTCGCGGCCTTGGAGACGTGCAGCACCAGGGGCTGCTGGCCGCCGGAAGGAGCGTTGGAGGCCGTCGCCTTCCCCTTGATAAGCTTGGAGATCTTGGGCGGCGGCGCAGTCGGAGCGGCCCCGGAGGGCTTGGTGCGAGGAGCACCTGGCGGTGGCATGAGAATGGTTCGTGGAGAAGGGGGAGCGCTAGGCGCGTCACCCAAATTGGAACTTTCCGGCGCGGAAGATTCCGGCGCGGAAGTTGTCGTCTTTTCAAGGACGGGAGGAGCCGAAGGCTCCGCCCGCCCGACAGCTTCTTCTTCTTCGGCGCCGATGTTGCTGGCGCCGGTATCCTGTTTCTCTGGAAGGAAGGAAAGATCCTCCTCCGTGCGGTGATTTGGAGATGTAGGGGCCGCACGCCCCGAACTTGTTGTGCCCCCCGAAGGGGAGGCAGAGATGTTGCCGGCACCGGATGATGCCGGGCTTGAGCGAGGAGGAGGGGTTGAGGTCCTTGCGGAACCTTCAGAGCCCGCTGGCCCTGAGCCAAGCTTGAGTGCAGGGCTGAGAAAAAGAAAGAAAAACAGTTGGAGAAAAGCAACCGGAAAAAGGACTTGGCAAAAAAAAGGCAAGCAAGAAAACAAGAAATTTACCCGGAGGCAGTCGGCATCTGCTTACGCTTGTAGCGACGCATGCCCACTTCCTTCTCCCCCAAGGGCTCAGTCCGGAAGCGCTTGGAGGGAGGGGCCTGGCTGGAACCGGCATCAGATGCCGGCTGCTTGTTCTTTTGGCCCTGGGCCATGAGTTTGTCCACAAACTCGGAGCCGGCCTCGGCGCGCAGGGGCGGCACGTGCTCATGGATCTATAAGTTGAATATGGCTAAGAATCAATTCGCGAGAGAGCAACAATGAAAGAAGAAGAAGAGGCCGGAAAAGAAAAAATACCTCAAGCATGGTCAGATCATCCGAAGAACCGGTTGGCTTCGGCGGAGACCTGCCAAGGCGCGAGGCTGGGGTCTTGCCCATCTTCAGTTCTTTCCAAAAAATGTAGGGATCCGGGTCGACGGAGTCAAGGGCGCGCTTCCGGCAAGGGCCTCGCCGCTCTGCTTCAATGAGGGGGAAGCGGTCCTTGGCCTGAAACACGAAAAAAGAGGGTTAACAAGAGCAAAAAGTTACCGGCAAAACCGACCCTAATTGCGTAATCTCTTACTTCTTGGGTCGGAGGGTTAGTAGTGCTGAGGGGAAGGAGGCCCCATTCCCAGTCAAATGGCATAGCAGTTTGGTAGATCTGCTTAGCCTTGCGAACGACATCCTTCTTGCTAAGGGGACGGCCTGTGATCTTGGTGGGATCGCCAGGACCGTACATCTCGCTCATCCTATGCATCCGGCGCTTGAGAGGAAGCACCCGGCGCGAAATAAACGTGCGGATGATATCATCCGAGCAGATGTTGGTCTCCTTCTTCAAAGAGGCCATGAAGCGTACCACCCGGTTGGTTTCGATATGATCCGTCTTCGGGTTGTAACTCCAGTTGGCCCTACTGGGAGGCCCCACCTTGAACGGCGGAAGGTCAATAAGATTTGCGCGGCCGTTGTTCTTCACGTAGAAGAAAGTCCCTTGCCAGGCGTGGCAGGACTCGAGGACGGTGAACTTAAAGAAAGGACTCCCCTGACGGGAGCCAACGATGCAAGATCCGCACTCCACAGGCGGCTTGGGCTTAGGAATTTCCTTGCCCTGGACGGAATTAATCCGCAGAGAGAAGAAGCGAGCAAACGTCTCACGAGTGGGATGAATGCCGATGTAGGCCTCCATGAAGGTGGCATAGCAGGAAAGGTAGAAGATGGCATTGCCAGGAAGGTGGTGAGGTTGGAGTTCATAGAAATCTAAGAACTCCCGGAAAAAAGGAGAGGCAGGAAGGCCGAAGCCACGCTCAAAATGAGCAAGAAAAACAACATGTTCACCGGACTGGGGCTCCGGTACAATTTCGTCACCGGGAAGCCGGCAGGTTACTCCTTCCGGAATCCTGCGGGACCGGTATAGCCAATCGATCTCATATTCAGTAACATTGGAGCCCATCCAGGCTCCACGAGTGATGGGGGAGGGCTCTCCGCCGGATGATCCGCTAGAGCTACTCACTTCTAGGTGGCTACCGGATGCTTGGCTAGAGCTACCGGATTCTAGATGGCCACCGGACTCTTGGCGGCTACTGGATCCCTGCTGGTAGCCGGAATCGGTATCCATCGGATCTGAAGCCGTAGATTCGCCGGGAGATTGTCTACGCCAGCTAACGGAGAAGGAAGAAGAAGAAGCAAAGGAAGATTCCTCGCCAGACATTGGTTTGGAGGCGAAAAAACAGAAATCCCACAGTTGAACCCCGCGCGAAGATCTACGAGTAAGAAGAAAATCAAAGAAAAAGAGGAAATAAGAACACCATCGACCCAAGATCTAGAAAGCAAGCAGATGGCAAGCAAAGTGAGATTGGCGCTAACCTCTGGCGAAGGAGAGGACCAACTGTCGCCGACGAGCACCGTCGACGGCGAAGCAGAAAAGGGCGCAAGGAAGCAAGAATGCAGCGGGCGCAACGAAGGTGCTGCGGAGGATCTCCGCATGACGAGGTCCGGCGGAAACACGGCGTGAGTTCGCCGAGCGGCCAAGCTCAAGCGAACGACGGTGGACGAAAAGCGGCGAAGGCGCAGAGGCGAGAAGCACTGTGCGCGAAGGTTGGGGAATGCGAGAAGAGGAAGAAGAAGGGGCAGTTCTCCTTATAAAGAAGAGAGGAGGTGGGCCGAAAACCGCCGGGCCACGGTGGTTCGCCTCGCGGCCCGCGACGGTTCGCACCACGGGCCGCCACGTGGCGAGGAAGTACACGCGAGAAAGTGAGAAGCCACACGGAGGCACACACAGGATCCCAAGTGGCTAGTGGGATCCGCAGTGGTGCATTTAATGAGCGCGCAGGAGTCGAAGCGAATTGACATCTGACACTGGCGCGCCAGTGGACAGTGCACATGTCACTGACAGGCGCGGGGCCCGAAATATTCTCGACTTCGCCGAGGAAAGAGTAAATGCAAATGATACCGGAGAAAAGAGATGCCGGGAAATGCCTTGCAAAGAGAGAAAAGACGAACAAGGGTAAAGATGCCGGAACCAAGCTCAAAGCCGGAGAGATTAAACCGGTATCCTAAAAACGTGAAAACCTGGCATAGTCTGCAGGATAGAATCCGCCAGACTATACCAGCTTCGGGGACTAATGTTGGGGGGATAACCCCCGGTATGCCAAAGGCATGCCAAACCGGATGGTTTCGGCCATCAAGATACCGGTTTAATATTCTTACCGAAACACAAAGGTAGGAGTTTGGGCTAAGTGAAGCTAAGCCGGTATCCCCAAGGGGGTATGCCGGAACCCGGTAAAGAAGATACCGGAAAGAAGGGCCTGTCAGCAGAACTGGTCAAAGATTCTCTTCAGAGCAAGAAGACAAGGATGAGCTAAGCAAAGCGGCTTTAATCAGAGCCCTGGCGCCAAAGAGAGAGATGACGCTGAAAGAGGCCGGAGGACGTCAGCGCCCCTGATTAAAGAAGACTCCGGCGTCATCTATGATTAAAGTAGCTTTGTAAAGTAGTTTGTCCAGTCAAAGATGCCATTAGGGTTTCTTGTTCTGTAAGCCACCCTCTCCCCTATATAAGGAGAGGGGGTACTGCCTCTTACAGGCGCGTGTCCACAGAGGAGATGAGACGATAGAACCTGTATCCAAGAACCTGTAATCGTGTTGAGATCAATAGAGCAAGCGATCTAGTAAAGAGTTCTTCCTCTTGTCTCTCTTCTTGCATACCGGCCTTTGGTTGTGTTCTTGAGGAAAGCATCCGGAAGTTCATCCCATCTAGTCGCAAACCCTCCCCCGAATCCTATAGCGTCCATTCGGCCCCAATCTAAGCCATCCTATGGCATCTGTCTGTTCACCACGACGACACCGAAGGCCACAAGATCCCCACGGCGCAGGAGCTAAATGGAAAGCCATACTGCAAGTGGCATAACACGTTCACCCACGCAACCAACGACTGCAGGGTGTGGCGGCAACAGGTCCAAATGGCGATAGAACAAGGGCGTCTAATTTTCAGCCAGTACGCCATGAAAGTCGACACACACCCCTTCCCCGCTGTTAACATGGTGGAGTGCACTTACCCTGGAGGGTGCCAGCCAGGATTCTCGTTCAACATCAACATGGTAGGACCTGGACACCACTCTGGTAAGGACGGAGATGAGGGCAGATGCTCTCATAGCAAGGACACAGAGGAAGCCGTTCCACGCGATCGGCTCCGTCACGATGGAAAGCGCTACATCACAGAGGGAGAAGTGAGGAACGTGAGATATCAGCGACCTCTCTCTGATCACCTCCTCAACAAGTATGTGAGTCAATATGACCAACGCCGACGACCCAACGACGATGATGAAAGAGATCGTCTGGCTAGGGACGCCAGGAGACATCGTCGCCATGATCGCGACGAGGAGAGATATGAGCGCCACGCCAAGGAAAGGTCAAGACAGCAAGACGACGAGGATAGGCACTGGGACTGTCCCTTCTTCAGACACTGCTGGGATTCAGGAATGAGCCGATTGCCTACAATCGGCAACTGCCCAGAATGTAGACAGAAGAAGAAGGATGCAGCTAACGTGTCCGTGTTCAAACGTCTAGGGCCTCTCCCGCCTCGGAACAAGCACGCTGAGTCCTCTCGGGTGGAAGGTCTCGAGGAATTGGAAGACGATGATGAAGAAGAAGAAGATAAGTACCACCGGCCAAGGTGGTGCCCTAATGGACTCAGTCGTTCCCAAAAGCGTAGGGTTCAGCGACTACGTGGTTTGGAGGAAGCCGAAAGGTTATACCTGCACACGTTGAGGAAGGCGCGGCCTGATCTGGCCGCTAAAATTCAGCGAACCCTGGACGAAGAAGGTCGGCCACAAGGGAAAGAGTGGCACCCCAGACAAAAGAAAGCCGATGATGAAACATCGGCTGGCACAAACATGGTGTTCATCCTTCCGACGGAGTTTAGTGCTCCAGGATTAGACGAAGCACCTGTGGCACAACTTGACTGCGGCCCACGGCCGGTTATCTTTGAGAAGCCACGAGAAAGAAGCTACAGACATCTGAAGGCCCTGTACTTGCGAGGATATATCAATGGGCAGCCTGTCAACAAGATGCTGGTGGACACCGGAGCGGCAGTCAACATTATGCCATACTCCATGCTACGTCGGTTGGGACGCTCTAGCTCGGATCTGATCAAGACCAACGTGACACTGAACGATTTCAACCGCCAAGCGTCTGACGCACAAGGTGTTCTGAACGTGGATCTGACTGTAGGAAGGAAAACCATCCCTACGACGTTCTTTATTGTCGACAGCAAGAGCACCTATGCTGTCCTGCTAGGAAGAGATTGGATCCACGCCAACTGTTGCATTCCATCCACGATGCACCAATGCTTAATACAGTGGGATGGAGATGAAGTCGAGGTCGTCCGTGCAGATCATTCGGCCGAGATTTCAACGGCTGGCATGAACGTTTGGGAGACAACAGGCCAAGAGCCACTCTCAGGCATCAATTTGGACGACTGCGAGCGCATCGACGTGACGAAGGACGGGGTTAGGCTGGTCTTATCCACCGGCCTGACTCTATAGTAAGAACAAACCTGTGGACAAACGTGGCGAGGCCGGTCCTTGGGATCGGCCCCAAAGATCTATGGAGGAACATTGCAAAACCTTCATTGAGCGATTCAATTAACATGGAGGCCGATTCCAGCAATCGGCCAAAATTATCTCACCATACGTTCTGCCTGTGTTCAACGTCGATCTAATGGGCAGCGGTTTTACGTCGGCTGATGAGAGTCAACATTAGTCCTAACGGAGCCGACGTTCAAATACAGTGCCTTGGCTAGCTACAGAGCCGATATCCGCAGTTACCTGACAGATTCGGCTTGGGGGGCACCTAATCAGATGAACATGTGCGATACATGTGCGGTGAAATATTGGGGGCCGATAGAAACATCGGCCAGTAAAAAAATTCTCATGGTATACAGCCGATGCACGGACATCGACTTTAGAGCTAAGAAACAAAGCCGATGCACAACCATCGACTCTAGTACAATTACACAGGATCTACCCGCTGCGTGTTCAAGACGCGGATTTTCACCAAGTCGGTCTTCAGTTCAGCTTCGAGGCATTCTGCTTCCTTGAGGGAGTGAACAATGAGAGCTTCCTCAGCTGCAATGAGCCGATTTTGGTGCCCGAACATTCTCTTCGAGGACTTCCAACCCTTGGCGCCAGTTCAGCAGTACTGTCAGAAGCGTCAGTTTTGGCATGCAAGGCAGCCTTTTGCTCATTAAGTCGTTGGTGTTTCGTTTACGATATCGGCTTTCAACGGAAGAAAAGGTGATCGATGGGGGCAAGTTTGGCTGGCTCTGCATGGTGGCTATCTCAGAATTACCTGAGTTCAAAGCCCTTTGTCTGATCTGTGCGTCCTCACCGCTATTCTCGCCTTGACTGAGGCTCGGGGGGCAGCTGACCTGGTAGATGCTCTGTTTTTAGAAGCCGATTGGGGTGTCATCGGCTGGTCCTACGTCGCAACCTTCTTCAAAAATGGTGAGTTCTTGCAGAAGAGGATCACTGGAGCTGGTGGGAGGAATTTAAGGGCTTTCTTGAAGACAAGGGTCTTCCACATTATCCACCAAATCTCAAAGTCATCAGTCGAAGAGTTGAAGGATAGATTGTGAAGGACCGATGCGTTGCCATCGGCTCATTGAGCATTGGCTAAGTGAACAATCGGCAAAGTCAGTATGAGGGGAAATCGGCTAAATTGGCTTAAAGGAAATCGGCAAAATCAAATTGGGGGAAATTCTTCATTGATAAACAGGATTTCTTACATAAAGAGCTGATTGCTCTCAAAAGGAAGTACTAGGGGATACATTGCCCCATCTACTACTACTGATCCTATGCTAAGGGTCCTATCTACGGGCCGTCGCTGCCCTCGTCGTCGCCGTCGTTTCCGCTATCGGCGCTACTCCCGGCGGGCTCGTCGTCGCTGCTGCAGCGGCCGCCGACAGGGCCCTCGTTGTCCTCGTCCTCCTCGTCAGCGTCGTCGTCGTCGCTATCGAAGTCGCTGAGGTTCCCCGGCCAGGGGCAGAAGCGCTTGGCCGGCGGTTCATCGGAGGAGGTGTCCTCCTCCTCCTCCTCCTCCTCCTCCTCGGGGGAGGTGAAGTCATCACAGGAGAAGCGATCGTCATCGCTCTCCTCCTCCGTTTCCCCGTCGGCAAGGAAGCGGAGGTCACTTTCCCCGTCGGTCGAGGACTTGTCGTCCTCAGACCAGACGGAGAAATCGTGACTGGACTCCTCCCCGGCTTCGATGGCGCGGCGGATGTTGGCCGCATGGGCCTCCTCCGGGTCCCACTTCGGCGTCGGCTCGCGGGAGGAGGAGGATTGGGTGGAAAGACCCGATGAGGCAGAGGAGGAAGAAGACATGGTGGCGCAGGAGGGCTTTTGGAGTGCTAATGCGAAGGGGATGAAGAAGCAAACTGTTTGGAGCGGTTAAATAAAAGGATATATAGTGGAGATTCAATGCCACAGCAGTTTCCGAGGAAGTGGTGCCCAAAGAAAAAAAATTGTCAGGTCACGCGGAGAAGCGGAGGAGGCAAGGCATCATAATGATGGATACTGCGACGGTTCTGCTCTGCCACGACATGACCCGATGAAGGAAAAGCAGAATGATTTTGGAATTGTCATTTCCAAAACCAGGGGGGCATGTGTTATCACCAGAATTTGACCGGATCAGAGGTGGGCCGCGATTGGAGATGGGCTTGAAGAATATACATGGAAGGAATACCTGAATCGGCCTTATATGCAAAGTTTGGGCTAGTTTGCCCGTGTATCTGTAATATAGTAGGATACGTGTCGATTAGATAGAGTTTGGCTCGTGCCCGGTTGGGATTATTCCCACGTTAGAAAGTCTACGGACTATAAATATGTATCTAGGGTTTATGAAATAAACAACAATCACGTTCACCACAAACCAATCTAGGCGCATCGCCAACTCCCTTGTCTCGAGGGTTTCTTCCGGGTAAGCATCATGCTGCCTAGATCGCATCTTGCGATCTAGGCAGTACACGTTTATTCGCTGTTCATGCGTTGCTCGTACTGAAGCCTTTTTGATGGCGAGCAACGTAGTTATCTTAGATGTGTTAGGGTTAGCATTGTTCATCGTATCATATGATGTCGTCGTGCAACCCTTAGACGTCTAGCCACCCTTATACCTATCTTAGGTGTAAGGGCGGCACCCCGCTTGATCCTTATTTAGTAGATCCGATCTGTTATGATTGCTCCTTGTTCTTCAAGGATTAGTTTAATATCTGCATAGTTAGGCCTTACAAACGGGTTGAAGGATCCAGTGGCGCGTAGGGTGTAGTTTGCTAGCCCTAGACAGGATGTTTCGGGGATCAACTTCGTGTTGGTTTTTAGGCCTTGTCTAGGGTCGGTTTACGATCACCGTGCGTGGCCGTCAGGCTCAATCACGAGTAGGATGTTCCGATTATGTGGTGAAAACCCTAAGTCGTAGTAGGTCGTTTTAGCTTTATTTTGATCAAGCAGTACCACCATATATTCGTACACCTCGTACGGATCATGGGTGGATCGGCTCTTTGAGCCGATTCACAGGACAACCTGAGAGCCGATCGAGGCTCGTATTTAATGTTTACGTGTATGCCATGCAGGAAACTAAGCGAGGCACATCCATCACCTTCCTGACCAGGTATAGGTTAGGTGGCACGCCCTTGCACCAGCATCGGACGTGCGTGCCGAGTCTTTGCGGGCCGTCGCTCGGAGGGACCAGGGCCAGCCGCAGTCCTGGGAGCCTCCCGGCTCTACTGTGTTGCCCGTCGCTGCTCGCCGGTGGGTTTCTGACCGCAACAGATATATGTATGTGCATTGTTATGCCTTCTTTATTTGTCAATTGCCCAACTGTAATTTGTTCACCCAACATCTGCTGTCTTATGGGAGAGACACCGCTAGTGATCTGTGGACCCCGGTCCTATTCTTTACATCTGAAATACAATCTGCTGCAATTTTTCTTTACTGTTCTTCGCAAACAACCATCATCATCCACACTAGACATCTAATCCTTTGTTTACAGCAAGCCGGTGAGATTGACAACCTCGCTGTTACGTTGGGGCAAAGTTCTGTGATTGTGTTGTGCAGGTTCCACGTTGGCGCCGAAATCCCTGGTGTTGCGCCGCACTACACTCCGCCACCATCAACCTTCAACGTGCTTCTTGGCTCCTACTGGTTCGATAAACCTTGGTTTCTTTCTGAGGGAAAACTTACTGCTGTGCGCATCACACCTTCCTCTTGGGGTTCCCAACGGACGTGTCATCTACGCGCATCACATCGTCACGGACAATGGTAGTAATTTCCCATCCAAAGAATTCAAGGCATACTGTGCGGAGGTAGGCATCCAATTACACTTTGCTTCCGTTGCGCATCCGCAGACCAATGGTCAAGTCGAGAAAGCCAACGGTACCATATGCAATGGCATCAAGAAACGTCTGCTAGCACCATTGGAAAAAGCTCGACACACCTGGCCCGAAGAGTTGCCCAGTGTGTTATGGAGTATTCGAACAACACCAAATACAGCGACACAGGAAACTCCGTTTTTTCTGGTCCATGGAGCTGAGGTCGTGTTGCCGGTAGAAATAGAGCATAACTCTCCAAGAGTAGCGGAATATGAGGAAGAAGCTTCAAGACAAGCTTTGGAGGACGATGTCGACGCACTCGACGAAGCTCGCGACAAAGTACTGTCACGAGTCACCAAGTACCAGCAGGACCTGAAAAATTACCACAGTCGACGTTTGCGACCAAGATCCTTCCAAGTGGGCGACTTAGTTCTTCGGCTCACACAAAAAAGCCATGAGAAACTCGAATCGCCGTGGCTCGGACCTTACATCGTTACAGAGGTAATCGAAGGAGGAGCATACAAAATCAAGGACAAGAAGACAGGAGTTGCCGAGCCAAATCCTTGGAACGTGGCGCAACTTAGGCGTTTCTATGCCTAGAGTCGAAATATAGTCTTCCTTGTAAAACATACAATGTACTGAAACGCCCGCGAGCTTCCAGACGCACTCTTTTCCTTTTCACGGCACCGAGTGGGGCAGAAAAGGTTTTTAATGAGGCGTGTTTGCGGTGCTGCAATATAATAAAGATACTGATGACCTACATTTTTATCGTCGACATGCCTGGGGGCTCATAAACAAAATATATAACTCCGTGCGCAATATAGTTATTTACCTCGGCAGAAAAATAGTTCGACAAACAAAAGATAACTATAGGTCAACGATACGCTCGGGGGCTATCACCCGCAAAATCAGTATACATTTATTTGCTTTGGTTTATAAACCTTGCAAACCCAAATAAAAATATAGACATTAGCTACCGAAACACTCGGGGGCTTGACGAGAAAAAATAAGAAAAATATATCTAGCAGCTGTACAATATAGATTGTGTTTACAACATACAAGATGAAACTACCGAGATGGATTTGACAAAATAAAGAAAAAACTTTCAATCGCTGCCTAGTATATCATCTATGGTTAATCGCTCATTATTCGCAGCGCGAGTACTATGTTCAGCATAGCTACCCTTCACGAAGAACTCAACGTCCATCCGAAGAAGTTCATCCATCATTTCTTCCACGACAGGGGTCACAACGTCATCAATTTCGCCAACATTCCTCTTCCTTTTCGCCATCTTGGCCAGGCACTTGGCAACAATTCGACTCATATTTAACTTCGGATAGCATATTTGTATCATAATCATAGCAAATCTTGCGCCAGCAGATAATTGGGTCCGCACAAATCCATGGATTCGGGGGGCATCCCGAAACTTGTCCATCAGAGCAGGAAGGGTTTCTGGCATCTTGTTGCGCGGGAACATGGTGCCATAAACTAAGGACAATGTCCTTGTGCAGAAGTCGAGAAAATCGCGGACCTGACTCGCGCGATCTTGAAATCTGACGATTTGGCGGGTACGTTCAGGCGTAACCCAAAAATTAGAACCATGCTCAGCTGCAAGTCTGAGAAGCACCTTGGATCGAGCTTCAACACGTTGATCCTCGGCAGCGGTGTCCAAAAAAGAACCTGTTTCAGTGGAGGAATCAACAAGTAAGGAAAAACAGCAAGAATAAAATCAAGTACGACCAAGTGAATGAAATATACCTGTCATATCCAAGCTGGAGTCATTCATCAGTTGAAGCATGTAATTCTCTCGTGAAGAAGCTTCGGTAGCCTCAGAAACCGCGGCTTCTTTTACCGCTATAGCATCTTGAGCCTGTTGAAGCGCAACTTTTTCCCTCTCGGAAGATTTTCGAGATTGCTCCATTATTATAAGTGATTGCTTCTTCATAGACTGAAGTTGTTGGCGAAGTTCTTCCAAGTCTTGTGCTGAGCCCTTACTCGAGGAATCTTCAATAAGTTCATCATCGACAGGCATTTTCTTCAAGAAGGACAAAGCAGGAAAAGCATCGGAAGGACGAGGAGTTGAAGTGTAGTTATCAAACACCAACTGGAAATAAAAAGGAAGGTTCAACATCAATCATCAAGCAACAATATATTTCCATTGATTTTCAAAGTGTTTACATGGATATTACAAAAGGAAGGTTCCTAATGAACTAATGGGGCAGTTGTCGCCAAAACTACTCTGGCGACAGCATCAAAAGAGAAACAAAACAAAAGAGAAGACGAGGTGGTCTACTTGACCTCCGGCTTCGATGAACTAGGAGCGGGAGTTGGTTTCCATCCGAGGTAGGCGAGGATTTTCTTTGAGTTTGGCTTGGCAGCCTTAATCAACGACTGCCACCTCTTCGTTTCCATTTCCTTCGTGTCGCCAACTCTCGCCCAGTCGACATCTTGTTGGATGTCAGCAACTAAGGCGATAGTGCCTTCAACACCAACCTTCAAACCTTCTTGGCGAAGTTTGAGCCCAAGATCTTCTTGAGAATTAAAGCACTTAGCGAGAGCAGTGAAAGTCGTGGGTTCCTCTTTCTTCGTGAAGAAGTAGGGAAAAAGCCGCGACAGCCCTGTCCTGGCTTCGGCAAGGCCTTCGCGCGCCTCGTCTCCATGGATCTCAAGGAGGGAAAGCGCGTCAAGAAGGTGATCACCTTCAGGATTTTCCAGATCATACTCTTGCTGCGTTTTCCCTAAATGAGTAAAAAGAAGCTTGTCAAGAAAAAGCAAGCAAGGACAAATATGACGACCCGAAAAAATAGCAAGGATCTGAGTACTTACTAACAAAACGTCGACTCTGCGATTCCAAGCGAGTAAGGATTTCTTTTTCACGAGCAGACTGGTGAGCTATGTTGTCGCTCAGAGAAGTTTCCGCGTCATGAAGTCTTTTTCGAAGATCTTCGACGGTGGTAGCATCTGCTTCAGCTTTCTTGCGAGCTTTTTCGCTTTGCTCTAACTTGGTAGCAAGAGCGTTAGCGCGTTTGTTGGATTCCGCAAGAGTCTCTGGCATAATAAACGACAGTAAAATATCATGACAAAATAATGAAGGAGTATATTCAGCAGAAGAGGCCGGTAAAAATAGTACCTTAAGCTTGGCGGCATAATCACGGTACCCGATAAATTGGGTACCAAGGCAGATAAATTCCTTCATCAAAGGCTGAAGAGAAGCCCACAGAAAAGAGAAATCAGTATAGGAAGCGAAAGCTCGACAACATCAAGCAAAAACCAGAGGGGAGTTCAAAGCACTAAAATATTCGGGATATAAAAAAAAAGAGAGAAGAAGAGACAAACTTACATCATCCATTAAAGGAGTCGTGGAACCGCCAATTAACATGGCAGGCTCCTTGGCTGGCTCTATCCTAGCTCTCTTTGGTGGCGAGGCTCGGGGGCTCGCAACTGGAGTAGGATGCTGTGTGTCTTGCTGAGGAGGCGAGGTTTCATCTCCATCAGGATGAGCTTCAGAGATAATTAAAGTACGAGACGTACTCATTCGAGCAGTCGCGTCTATAGGTGGATTTTCATCCTCGTCACCACTACAATAAGTAAGGCGACAATATAAGAAACATCGTAGACAAAACATCGGGAGCAAACAACAAAAAGCAACAGGAACTTACAAGCTGACAAGAGCATCGTCATAAGGATTGAAAGTTGTCCTTTTAGCATCAGGAACAACTTCTTCGGCACGAGATGCGCCGGCTTTGGAGGTGTCGGAATCGGCAACTTCGTCCCTTTTTCTCTTGTTCCTTAGAGAAGCAGCTGAGGGAGGAGAGTGTGCCAATGCGGTAGGCTCGGATTCAACTTCTTTTTCAGAGGATGCCGCAGATTTTTGAGAACCCGCGATTTCACTCTCAGGGTGAGAAGTACCCTGGTTGTCGTCGGTGATAATAGCCCGTTCTTCTACTTCTCCACCTTCGGGAAGGGGAGGAAGAGTCGACGCAGTTTTATGGTTCTGGACAAGATAGAAAAAGTATCGTCATGAATTTATATCAATAACAGCAGTCGAAGAAATAACAGTACAAAAAGAGAAAAGAAGAGAGTGCATGAATAAGCAGATGATAAAAATATATTACCTGCGGGAGTGCGTTGGTGGCGCTATATGGTGTCACGCGGCAAGATGACGGGACGGTGTCTTTCTTGCTAAGCGACGAGATTTTTCGGACAAGTTTTTCTAAGTCCTTGATCGATAAATCTATCGACAGGCGATCCACATCCTCGTTGCCAGCATACATCCAAAGGGTGTTTTTGCGAGCCTGCAAAGGCTGCACCCTGATACGTCTCCGACGTATCGATAATTTCTTATGTTCCATGCCACATTATTGATGTTATCTACATGTTTTATGCACACTTTATGTCATATTCGTGCATTTTCTGGAACTAACCTATTAACAAGATGCCGAAGTGCCAGTTGCTATTTTCTGTTGTTTTTGGTTTCAGAAATCCTAGTAACGAAATATTCTCGGAATTGGACGAAATCAACGCCCAGGGTCCTATTTTGCCACGAAGCTTCCAGAAGACCGAAGAGGAGACGAAGTGGGGCCACGAGGTGGCGACACCATAGGGCGGCGCGGCGCAAGCCCTGGCCGCGCCGACCTAGGGTGTGGGCCCCTCGTGCCGCCTCTTGACCTGCCCTTCCGCCTACAAATAGCCTCCGTCGCGAAACCCCCAGTACCGAGAGCCACGATACGGAAAACCTTACTGAGACGCCGCCGCCACCAATCCCATCTCGGGGGATTCAGGAGATCGCCTCCGGCACCCTGCCGGAGAGGGGATTCATCTCCCGGAGGACTCTACGCCGCCATGGTCGCCTCCGGAGTGATGTGTGAGTAGTCTACCCCTGGACTATGGGTCCATAGCTGTAGCTAGATGGTTGTCTTCTCCTCATTGTGCTTCATTGTCGGATCTTGTGAGCTGCCTAACATGATCAAGATCATCTATCTGTAATTCTATATGTTGCGTTTGTTGGGATCCGATGAATAGAGAATACTTGTTATGTTGATTATCAAAGTTATGTCCATGTGTTGTTTATGATCTTGCATGCTCTCCGTTATTAGTAGATGCTCTGGCCAAGTTGATGCTCGTAACTCCAAGAGGGAGTATTTATGCTCGATAGTGGGTTCATGACTCCGTGAATCTGGAGGGGTGACAAGAACCTCTAAGGTTATGGATGTGCTGTTGCCACTAGGGATAAAACATTGGTACTATGTTCAAGGATGTAGTCACTGATTACATTACGCGCAATACTTAATGCAATTGTCTGTTGTTACCAACTTAATACTGGAGGGGGTTCGGATGATAACCTGAAGGAGGACTTTTTAGGCATAGATGCATGCTGGATAGCGGTCTATGTACTTTGTCGTCATGCCCAATTAAATCTCACAATACTCATCATAATATGTATGTGCATGGTCATGCCCTCTCTATTTGTCAATTGCCCAACTGTAATTTGTTCACCCAACATGCTGTTTATCTTATGGGAGAGACACCTCTAGTGAACTGTGGACCCCGGTCCAATTCTCTATACTGAAATACAATCATCTGCAATCTTGTTCTACTGTTTTCTGCAAACAATCATCATCCACACTATACATCTAATCCTTTGTTACAGCAAGCCGGTGAGATTGACAACCTCACTGTTTCGTTGGGGCAAAGTACTTTGGTTGTGTTGTGCAGGTTCCACGTTGGCGCCGGAATCTCTGGTGTTGCGCCGCATTACATCCCGCCGCCATCAACCTTCAACGTGCTTCTTTATTCCTACTGGTTCGATTAAACCTTGGTTTCTTACTGAGGGAAACTTGCCGCTGTGCGCATCACACCTTCCTCTTGGGGTTCCCAACGGACGTGTCAACTACACGCATCAAGCAAATTTCTGGCGCCGTTGCCGGGGAGATCAAGACACGCTGCAAGGGGAGTCTCCACTTCCCAATCTCTTTACTTTGTTTTTTGTCTTGCTTTATTTTATTTACTACTTTTTTTGCTGCACTAAATCAAAATACAAAAAAATTAGTTGCTAGTTTTACTTTATTTACTGTCTTGTTTGCACTCTATATCAAAAACCCAAAAAAATTAGTTACTTGCATTTACTTTATCTAGTTTGCTTTATTTATTACTGCTAAAATGGCCACCCCTGAAAATACTAAGTTGTGTGACTTCACAACCACAAATAATAATGATTTCTTATGCACACCTATTGCTCCACCTGCTACTACAGCAGAATTCTTTGAAATTAAACCTGCTTTACTGAATCTTGTCATGAGAGAGCAATTTTCTGGTGTTAGTTCTGATGATGCTGCTGCCCATCTTAATAATTTTGTTGAACTATGTGAAATGCAAAAGTATAAGGATGTAGATGGTGATATTATAAAATTAAAATTGTTCCCTTTCTCATTAAGAGGAAGAGCTAAAGATTGGTTGCTATCTCTGCCTAAGAATAGTATTGATTCATGGACTAAATGCAAGGATGCTTTTATTGGTAGATATTATCCCCCTGCTAAAATTATATATTTGAGGAGTAGCATAATGAATTTTAAACAATTAGATACTGAACATGTTGCACAAGCATGGGAAAGAATGAAATCTTTGGTTAAAAACTGCCCAACCCATGGACTGACTACTTGGATGATCATCCAAACCTTCTATGCAGGACTAAATTTTTCTTCGCGGAATTTATTGGATTCAGCTGCTGGAGGTACCTTTATGTCCATCACTCTTGGTGAAGCAACAAAGCTTCTTGATAATATGATGATAAACTACTCTGAATGGCACACGGAAAGAGCTCCACAAGGTAAGAAGGTAAATTCTATCGAAGAAACCTCTTCCTTGAGTGATAAGATTGATGCTATTATGTCTATGCTTGTGAATGATAGGACAAATGTTGATCCTAATAATGTTCCGTTAGCCTCATTGGTTGCTCAAAATTCTAGGCCATATCCTGCTAATGGTAACTCTTATGGTAGATATGTTTCACCTAATGAGGAAAGGATGTTAGAAATTGAAAGATCTACCAAGAGTTTTATGCAATCACAATATGAGCAAAATAAATTGTTTACTAAAACTATAAATGAACAATCTACCTTGTTGAAGAATATAGGAAATCAACTTGAAAATCTGAATATGGAAATTTCTGGGTTGCAAACTAAACTTGCAAATGCTGAAAACCGAATCTCATACATGTCTGCGTCACAATCTTCTTTAATTAATAAAATGGCTGCTAAACCTGAGGATATTGAAAATAAAATTGTTACTACAGCAAATGCCATCCAAGTTAGAATTAATGAGAATATAAGATTAATGGCTGAATTGCGTGCTAGGTGGGATAGAGAAGAAAATGAAAAACTAGCTAAAGAGAAGAATGTAGCTAAAGTTTGGACTATTACCACCACTAGTAATGCTAATGCTACACATGTTGCTGCACCTCCTACTATTAATAATAAAAGATTGGTGTTAGCAATGTTTCCACTTCTAATGCAAAGCGCGAGAAACTGCCTGAAACTGCTAAAACTGCTGAAACTGCCTGTGATAAAGCTGCTGAAATTTTTTCCAACATTGGGGATGATGATCCCATTGCTTTAGATTATAATGGTTTAAATTTTGATGATTGCAACATCTCTGAAGTTATAAAGTTCTTGCAAAAACTTGCTAAAAGTCCTAATGCTAGTGCTATAAATTTGGCTTTCACGCAACATATTACAAATGCTCTCATAAAAGCTAGAGAAGAGAAACTAGAGCGCGAAGCCTCTATTCCTAGAAAGCTAGAGGATGGTTGGGAACCCATCATTAAAATGAGGGTCAATGATTTTGATTGTAATGCTTTATGTGATCTTGGTGCAAGTATTTCCGTTATGCCTAAGAAAATTTATGATATGCTTGACTTGCCACCATTGAAAAATTGTTATTTGGATGTTAATCTTGCTGATCATTCTACAAAGAAACCTTTGGGGAAAGTTGATAATGTTCGCATTACCGTTAACAATAACCTTGTCCCCGTTGATTTTGTTGTCTTGGATATTGAATGCAATGCATCTTGTCCCATTATATTGGGAAGACATTTTCTTCGAACCGTTGGTGCTACTGTTGATATGAAGGAAGGTAATATTAAATATCAATTTCCTCTCAAGAAAGGTATGGAACACTTCCCTAGAAAGAGAATGAAGTTACCTTTTGATTCTATTATTAGAACAAATTATAATGTTGATGCTTCGTCTCTTGATAATACTTGATATACACTTTCTGCGCCTAGCTGAAAGGCGTTAAAGAAAAGCGCTTATGGGAGACAACCCATGGTTTTTACTACAGTACTTTATTTTTATTTTGTGTCTTGGAAGTTGTTTACTACTGTAGCAACCTCTCCTTATCTTAGTTTAGTGTTTTGTTGTGCCAAGTAAAGTCTTTGATAGTAAAGTTCATACTAGATTTGGATTACTGCATAGTTTCAGATTTCTTTGCTGTCACGAATTCCGACCTGCCTCTCTGTCGGTAGCTCAGAAAAATATGCCAATTTACGTGCGTGATCCTCAGATATGTACGCAACTTTCATTCAATTTGGGCAGTTTCATTTGAGCAAGTCTGGTGCCATTTTAAAATTCGTCTTTACGAACTGTTCTGTTTTGACAGATTCTGCCTTTTATTTCGCATTGCCTCTTTTGCTATGTTGGATGAATTTCTTTGATCCATTAATGTCCAGTAGCTTTATGCAATGTCCAGAAGTGTTAAGAATGATTATGTCACCTCTGAACATGTTAATTTTTATTGTGCACTAACCCTCTAATGAGTTGTTTCGAGTTTGGTGTGGAGGAAGTTTTCAAGGATCAAGAGAGGAGTATGATGCAATATGATCAAGGAGAGTGAAAGCTCTAAGCTTGGGGATGCCCCGGTGGTTCACCCCTGCATATTCTAAGAAGACTCAAGCGTCTAAGCTTGGGGATGCCCAAGGCATCCCCTTCTTCATCGACAACATTATCAGGTTCCTCCCCTGAAACTATATTTTTATTCCATCACATCTTATGTGCTTTGCTTGGAGCGTCGGTTTGTTTTTGTTTTTTGTTTTGTTTGAATAAAATGGATCCTAGCATTCACTTTATGGGAGAGAGACACGCTCCACTGTAGCATATGGACAAGTATGTCCTTAGGCTCTACTCATAGTATTCATGGCAAAGTTTCTTCTTCGTTAAATTGTTATATGGTTGGAATTGGAAAATGATACATGTAGTAATTGCTATAAATGTCTTGGATAATGTGATACTTGGCAATTGTGGTGCTCATGTTTAAGCTCTTGCATCATATACTTTGCACCCATTAATGAAGAAATACATAGAGCATGCTAAAATTTGGTTTGCATATTTGGTCTCTCTAAGGTCTAGATAATTTCTAGTATTGAGTTTTGAACAACAAGGAAGACGGTGTAGAGTCTTATAATGTTTACAATATGTCTTTTATGTGAGTTTTGCTGCACCGTTCATCTTTGTGTTTGTTTCAAATAACCTTGCTAGCCTAAACCTTGTATCGAGAGGGAATACTTCTCATGCATCCAAAATACTTGAGCCAACCACTATGCCATTTGTGTCCACCATACCTACCTACTACATGGTATTTCTCCGCCATTCCAAAGTAAATTGCTTGAGTGCTACCTTTAAAATTCCATCATTCACCTTTACAATATATAGCTCATGGGACAAATAGCTTAAAAACTATTGTGGTATTGAATATGTACTTATGCACTTTATCTCTTATTAAGTTGCTTGTCGTGCGATAACCATGTTTCTGGGGACGCCATCAACTATTCTTTGTTGAATATCATGTGAGTTGATATGCATGTTCGTCTTGTCTGAAGTAAGAGAGATCTACCACCTTATGGTTAAGCATGCATATTGTTAGAGAAGAACATTGGGCCGCTAACTAAAGCCATGATCCATGGTGGAAGTTTCAGTTTTGGACATATATCCTCAATCTCATATGAGAAAATTACTAATTGTTGTTACATGCTTATGCATAAAAGAGGAGTCCATTATCTATTTTCTATGTTGTCCCGGTATGGATGTCTAAGTTGAGAATAATCAATAGCGAGAAATCCGATGAGAGCTTTCTCCTTAGACCTTTGTACAGGCGGCATAGAGGTACCCCATTGTAACACTTGGTTAAAACATGTGCATTGCGATGATCCGGTAGTCCAAGCTAATTAGGACAAGGTGCGGGCACTATTAATATACTATGCATGAGGCTTGCAACTTGTAAGATATAATTTACATGATACATATGCTTTATTACTACCGTTGACAAAATTGTTTCATGTTTTCAAAATCAAAGCTCTAGCACAAATATAGCAATCGATGCTTTTCCTCTTTGAAGGACCTTTCTTCTACTTTTATTGTTGAGTCAGTTCACCTATTTCTCTCCACCTCAAGAAGCAAACACTTGTGTGAACTGTGCATTGATTCCTACATACTTGCATGTTGCACTTGTTATATTACTCTATGTTGACAATTATCCATGCGATATACATGTTATAAGTTGAAAGCAACCGCTGAAACTTAATCTTCCTTTGTGTTGCTTCAATGCCTCTACTTTGAATTATTGCTTTATGAGTTAACTCTTATGCAAGACTTATTGATGCTTGTCTTGAAGTACTATTCATGAAAAGTCTTTGTTATATGATTCACATGTTTACTCATGTCATATACATTGTTTTGATCGCTGCATTCACTACATATGCTTTAAAAATAGTATGATCAAGGTTATGATGGCATGTCACTTCAGAAATTATCTTTGTTATCGTTTTACCTGCTCGGGACGAGTAGAACTAAGCTTGGGGATGCTGATACGTCTCCGACGTATCGATAATTTCTTATGTTCCATGCCACATTATTGATGTTATCTACATGTTTTATGCACACTTTATGTCATATTCGTGCATTTTCTAGAACTAACCTATTAACAAGATGCCGAAGTGCCAGTTGCTGTTTTCTGCTGTTTTTGGTTTCAGAAATCCTAGTAACGAAATATTCTCGGAATTGGACGAAATCAACGCCCAGGGTCCTATTTTGCCACGAAGCTTCCAGAAGACCGAAGAGGAGACGAAGTGGGGCCACGAGGTGGCGACACCATAGGGCGGCGCGGCCCAAGCCCTGGCCGCGCTGACCTAGGGTGTGGGCCCCTTGTGCCGCCTCTTGACCTGCCCTTCCGCCTACAAATAGCCTCCGTCGTGAAACCCCCAGTACCGAGAGCCACGATACGGAAAACCTTACTGAGACGCCGCCGCCGCCAATCCCATCTCGGGGGATTCAGGAGATCGCCTCCGGCACCCTGCCGGAGAGGGGATTCATCTCCCGGAGGACTCTACGCCGCCATGGTCGCCTCCGGAGTGATGTGTGAGTAGTCTACCCCTGGACTATGGGTCCATAGCTGTAGCTAGATGGTTGTCTTCTCCTCATTGTGCTTCATTGTCGGATCTTGTGAGCTGCCTAACATGATCAAGATCATCTATCTGTAATTCTATATGTTGCGTTTGTTGGGATCCGATGAATAGAGAATACTTGTTATGTTGATTATCAAAGTTATGTCTATGTGTTGTTTATGATCTTGCATGCTCTCCGTTATTAGTAGATGCTCTGGCCAAGTTGATGCTAGTAACTCCAAGAGGGAGTATTTATGCTCGATAGTGGGTTCATGACTCCGTGAATCTGGAGGGGTGACAAGAACCTCTAAGGTTATGGATGTGCTGTTGCCACTAGGGATAAAACATTGGTGCTATGTTCAAGGATGTAGTCACTGATTACATTACGCGCAATACTTAATGCAATTGTCTGTTGTTAGCAACTTAATACTGGAGGGGGTTCGGATGATAACCTGAAGGAGGACTTTTTAGGCATAGATGCATGCTGGATAGCGGTCTATGTACTTTGTCGTCATGCCCAATTAAATCTCACAATACTCATCATAATATGTATGTGCATGGTCATGCCCTCTCTATTTGTCAATTGCCCAACTGTAATTTGTTCACCCAACATGCTGTTTATCTTATGGGAGAGACACCTCTAGTGAACTGTGGACCCTGGTCCAATTCTCTATACTGAAATACAATCTACTGCAATACTGTTCTACTGTTTTCTGCAAACAATCATCATCCACACTATACATCTAATCCTTTGTTACAGCAAGCCGGTGAGATTGACAACCTCACTGTTTCGTTGGGGCAAAGTACTTTGGTTGTGTTGTGCAGGTTCCACGTTGGCGCCGGAATCTCTGGTGTTGCGCCGCACTACATCCCGCCGCCATCAACCTTCAACGTGCTTCTTGACTCCTACTGGTTCGATTAAACCTTGGTTTCTTACTGAGGGAAACTTGCCGCTGTGTGCATCACACCTTCCTCTTGGGGTTCCCAACGGACGTGTCAACTACACGCATCACACCCTAATCCTAAGGAAATATGCCGTGATTTGGATACCCGATAATTCTTGTCCACGGGTATTTTGCAGCTCATGGATGCGTGTCATCAGCGCATCTGTCGCCGTTTTTTCTTCGTCGCTAGCCTCTGCATCCCAGGACCGGCGGCGACAGATTTTTACGTTGCCATCGAAAGGGGGAATGTTGTGTTCCACCGAGTCATGATTTTCTTCGTGGATATACAACCATTTTTTGCGCCACCCTTGAACTGAGTCAGGGAATTTGACGTCAAAGTACTCGACATCAGGGCGGACGCAGATAACAACGCCGCCTATGTTATATGCAACATTGGGAGAGCCATTACGGCGAAGGAGGAAAATGCGCTTCCATAAAGCCCAGTTAGGCTGGACTCCAAGGAAAGATTCGCAAAGAGTGATGAAGATCGAGATGTGGAGGATGGAGTTGGGAGTAAGATGGTGAAGTTGCAATCCGTACACAAAAAGCAACCCATGCAGAAAATCGTGAATGGGGGAAGAAAGGCCGCGGATGAGGTGGTCAACGAAACTGACCCGATACTCCATAGGAGGGGATGGATAGCTCTCCTCGCTAGGGAAGCGCAGCGAGTCTTGCTGCTTGCTGATCCCAAGTTTCTTCAGCAAGTTGATATCTTGGGCGGAGATTTTGGATCTCTCCCACTCAGTGTTCCCCAGATCCGCGGTCGCCATCTTGGACTCAGGAGTGTTGTGCCTGGTGAGTCTACGTGGTGGCATCAACAAAGGCGTAGGCGCAAAGTGAGAGTGTGGTTGAGCTCAGGAAGCGTTGGGCGCAATGGGGGATTTTTTGCAGAGGAGAGCAGAGGTGCGGCGCAAGCGAAAGATTGACTGGAGGAAGAAGATGACCTTATATAGAGAATCGGCGGAACGATGCACCGTTGGATGGAATAATTGTGGGATGGATGCTGTCCACGTGGCTAAGGGGTAAAAATGTATTTTGACTGTGAAGGAACAGAACAGGCGCTACAGTACGTGCGCCAGAAAAAGCGGAGGACGTGTGTCCCCCACTTGCACGACGTATCAAATTGATGAGGGTTTTGGGCCCGCAAGACAGAGAGAGAGCGTTGCTCGCGTCTTCCCGATACATTGGTCGTGGCTATCGTCAGCACTGACGTCACTTTATCAATAAAAAAAGATCGGCTTTGATAATGTGAACATTGGCGACAAAGAGTGATGATTGGTAATCTCGGGAGCCTTTGATCAAATACAAGTTTTTGATCAAATGCTCGGGGGCTACTTTTGAAGAAGGAAATTTCGGGTATGACAAAATAGAAATGGCGAGAGCCTATGATCAAATACAAGTATTTGTTCATAGCCTCGGGGGCTACTCCCATCGGGAACGCTGGTCGCGCACCCGATAGATATGAAAAGCTCGAGAAAGAATAACAATATAGCGACATGAGGTACTAATTTGTTGAGCCTACAACCAAGTACAAGTCCTTGGCTGTAGCCTCCGGGGCTACTCCCATCGGGAACGCTGTTCGCGTGCCCGATGAAATTATAAAAAAGAAGCGAGCATATTTCGAGTTATACAAATAACTCTACATATACTCCCATCGGGAAGGCAAGATAAGTCATCCTTTGACTCAATAAAATGTGCTATTCCAACAGCCAAAAAAGCACTCAACAATATATTCTCAGAGCGCTTAAAGTCGCGAATAATCTCTGAATGCCGCAAAACTTTGCGAAGGTAAGAACGCAGATCCGTTCTGAGCGGCGTGGCACCGTCTCTGACATCGGTTTGCTACTTTTTTCCGTATCAACAGATACGAAGAAAAATCCTAACGGACGCGTTAGGTACCCGATAAAACATGACTGAGACTCGAAAGAATGGTAAGACATTAAGTGGCACCTGTCGAAGTTAACACCAGTATTCCGAGATCATGTCCAGGGACGTGATCTTGAAGTAGGTTTTTGCGGATTGCCACTAGAGCAGTTAACTAGTACCTGATCCGTCAGATGAACTAGCCCCAACTACCATTATCCCTGTACAATATATAATTGCGTATCTAAAGATATGCGATAAATTCGACAGAATTATTGGATGATTATAAAGTTGGAGATTTTCCCTGATTCTTCGATTCAAGCAAAATCTCGGGGGCTACTGACATAGGCATCCCCAATGGGCCTGCCGAAGATGGTACCCGGAGTTTGTTGAAGGCCCACAAGTCGAAGAATATGAAGTTCGGAAGCCCAGCTAGTATTAAGGAAAGTTAGAATTGTATTAGGAAATATAGAGACTTGTAATTTTACGGGATGGGTTGGAAACCCTCCCGGACTCTGTAACTTGTGTATTACGAATCCCTCGGCTCCGCCTCCTATATAAGGGGGAGTCGAGGTACAAAGAGAGGATCGAATCCATTGTCAACATAACCCTAGTTTCTTAATCGTCGAGTACTTTTCGGCTGAAACCTTCGAGATCTACGTGCCCTCTACTTCCAACCAAACCCTAGTCTACAATACGTAGGCATTGACAAGTTGATACCTTGTCACTTGCAGAGTTAATTCCTACCCCTTGCTCTTGTCACATGATGGTAATGAAGAATCTTTGCCATTTTGCTTTCTTTTGAATTAACTTTTTTCTGGCTAAGCAAACACTTTTATTCGAGGAGAAGTAACCACTTCCTATGCACACTAGTAGGAAAACGCTTATAGGTGGAGCTTAGTTCTGTGGCGCACCACCAAAAATGCGTCACAGAAAGTTATTTTGTGGCGCACCAGGAACGGTGCGCCACAGAAATAGCTTAATTTTGTGGCGCACCAGGGATCCATGCGCCACCGAAATTTGGTGGGGCCAGCCCCAATCATTGGTTTGACTATTTCTGTGGCGCACAGGATCACGTGCGCCACAGAAATAAGACATTCTGTGGCGCACTGGTCCTGGTGCGCCACTGAATTAAGACTTTCTGTGGCGCACGTGAGTTCCATGCGCCACAGAACTTTTTTTTGGCTCCCCACGCAACTCCACCCCCTCCCGTGGATCGCCTTTTTTACCTCTGTAAAAAATGAAAAAATAGATAAAAATTTCAAAAAATAAATTCCTTCAAGATGCCAATGTATTATGTCATCTTTTACCACTGAGAATTAACAAAAAATAATTTCGACTTCTTTTGCAAAATTGCGTGAGAAAATCATCAAACTGGATTTCTGGTTTCATACGAACTCGAAAAAAAATGCATAATATATCAAAATGTTCCCACGAAAAATCCACCTCCACCTCCTCCTATTCCACCACCACCACCTCCTCCGGCCGGCCTCATCCTCCACCCACCCACCCACCCCATCCACCCCACCCACGCAACCAACCACCCACCTACGGCGACCTTCCAGAAAAATTAAAAAAAAATATTCGGCGGCCCCAGATCTAGATCTAGATCTAGATCTGGCCGCCACTTTTTTTGAAATTTTAAAAAAAATTCTGTGGCGCACCGGCGGTGGTGCGCCACAGAAATAAGACTTTCTATTTCTGTGGCGCACCACCGCCCGTTGCGCCACAGAAATAAGATTTATGTGGCGTATGGGCAGGTGCGCAACAGAATCCTTATTTTTGTGGCGAGAATTCTGTGGCGCACCACCCATGTGCCACAGAATGTCTTTTTGGTGCGCCACTGATGAGGCTTTTCCTACTAGTGGCTGGGCTCAACCCCGAACTGAAGGGACCGATTGCAACGAGCAGAAGAAGAGAAAATGGCCAAGAATGACACAGTGTCATGGGCATACTTTCCGGGTACCCATTAATACCATACCCAGCTCGGCCCAATATGGAGAAGGCACAAGAAGGCAACCCGAAGTAGTCGACTAGGATTCTTGTAAAACCCTAGCTGGTTGTATATATAAAGCCAGCCATGGCACCCGATAGGGGGAGAACAACATATAGACGACATAGAAATATAGATGAGATAGCAATATAGACAAGATGGACAACATAGTTCCGCCTACGGTGGCCTCCTGTAAACATACTTATGATCATATACTAGATTGCTAGCAGCACGTAGGGATCCTCCACCGAGGGACCCGAAGCTGGGTATATCATGTGCCCAATCTCGCACCTGGAATCTCCATCGTCGCTCTTTCCCGAAACCAAAGTCTACAATCTGTAGGCATTGGCGAGGTGATCCCTCGTCAATTGCCGCCGTTTGTGGGAAACGCGATAGCTGGATTTTGTCATCCGGACAGGATCCAGAGAAATCATCATCAACGAGATTAGAAGATCCAATCCAGCGAGTGGGGCAGCCGCCGCGATTGTTCGGAAAGAAGGCGCAAACAGAGAGCTGGCCTTACAATCCAATCTGCCGGTTGGTCGTCTGCTGTGCCTCGTTGCAAGAACCAACCAAGGCAACGCCCAGGGTTCTACATCATCCCTTGGCCCGGGCGTACAAAAGATCAGATCTAGATCGCTTGCAAGCCAACTTGTCTACTTTGACGTGATGATCGTATGTTGTGGCGTGCGACAACTCGCGGGCTAGCGCCAGTGTACGCATGAGAATCCTGCAGTCCCGAAAAGGGAAGGGGGCTGTCTAAGTGTGCTAGCTCCTGCATACTTACGTACATATGAAGAACACAAAGAGACATCGTGTTTTACGCGAGTCTACAGAATGACGAGTCATCAGGTAGGGCGGACAGCATGGAACAATACTTCGACTTCACTGTGGCCGTCAACGACTTCAACCACGGGCAACTCTTTCGCCGTTGAGTCCGAAACCTATAACGCCATCGACTCCGGGCAAACCAGCATTGTCATCGACCACACCGCATGACTTCACCGCCGCGACTTCGTTGACTCCATCCGAGACGTCGCGACCCATTACATTGGCTGCATCGCCGGATCAAACTTCAACAATGATCGTGAATTCATGGACCGATCGGTAATTTGCTTTCTACGTATTATTTAATCATTATATGCAATAACCTAATCAATTAAATATTCAATGACCTGACTATCAAGTATATGAGAATTTTTATTCCCTCATTAGAATATTCAATGATAAATAGTTTTGATGCTAATCACTTGCTGGAATCCATCTTCGTATGAGGGAATTTTTCTGCTACACGAGAATTTGTTGGTTCGGCATGATCATTTATATTGACTGCAATTATGATATTGGAATTTATGCAATGAGGCACTACTACAACGGACAAAAAATCAATTTATTAGTAGATTCATTTTCTATGGTTATATAATACCGACCCGATGCATTTCAGGTTAGTGGATTCATTTTCTAATGGTTGTTAGTGGATTTTATCTTCTATGGTTATATAAAACTACCCAATGTACTTTCGGGTTAGTGGATTCATCTATATGGTTATTATTGGTTCCTCTTATATGATAGTACCCGTTGCATTTCTTGGTCAGTGGATTCGTTCTTATATAATACTGACCAGATGCACTTCCGGGTCAGTGGTTTCATCTTTTGTTGTTTTCAATGGATTTATCTTCTATGGTTATATAAATGCTGATCCGATGCACTTCTGGGTCAGTAGATTCATATTTTATGGTTACCAGTGGATTCATATTCTATGGTTATGAATAGATTTATATTACATAATATTGAACTGATGCACCTCCGGCGGATTCATCTTCAATACTTCATCTTTAATGACGTAATCTTCAATGGTTTTTTAATCTTCAAACAACTTCATCTCCAATGGCGTAAATCTTCAGTGGATTCGTATTACATGATTGTCAATGGCTTCATCCTAAATAAATTCACCTTATACGGTTATCGAGTGAGACTATACAACGCTGGCCTGATCTGCCTCCTGGGATCGACAACTTCATCGAGTTCTTATAGGGGAAGTCGAAAATGAACAACAATTGTCGTAAAATTTTTCATGATCCAGGCGTGTTTGGTCATGATTTTCTAGATGAAACGAAAAACAGGTGCTATTCATCCATTTAAAGGTCTTGTCTTCTAAATTTAATTATATCATCCAATTTTCTCCACTTGGTATTATTTTTTGTACACAGGATCACATATCCATGGTGCCAAGAAGCACTACATAGAGAGGTACTTCGTTTTCATCGTGGTCGGCAACAGCTTCAACCAACGTTCATTGGTTTTGGAGGAATGGACATCACTTTTGACACCGGGGGAGCATACATTGCAATCCACTATGGAGGAGTTTACAATGCCATAGATTTCGGAGAAACCGACATCGCCATCGGTCAAGGATGCACTATCCTCTCCGTCGTTGCCATTCTGATGACTCCGTCAGACGTCGTAGTCCAGCACACTGGTTACATTATCTCGCTCGACCTGGGCATATCTGCATCAGCTTGCGGCAATGCGAAGCAGAGACTCAGGGGCTCGACAATGACTTTTCCCTTGGCCACGACTCCGACATGGCGCCTAAGCAGCGACCACGACATCGCTCCCAGCGATACTCGGGGGATATACATCTACGTCGACGGCCAGGTCGCATCTGGTTGTTTGGTGTTCTTCACGCGCTCAAGCTTCATAGACAACTCACACTTTAGGCGTTCAAGCTTCATCGACTCCATCGCACCCAAAAAGGTAAGTGTTCTTCTACTCATAGTTCATTATTATTTTTTACTTTCACCGCACCCGACACTGGGGGCTGCGCCGAATAATTTTGTTCAAAGAAAGGAGGCGAAAAAATAGAGATGGAAAAATCTTCGAGGCCACATACTCGTCATTTATTCCAATCGCATACTCGACGAAAAAATTTCTTAAAGCAAGTCGCCAAAAGAATTCTTGAAAGATGACGACAAAATAGAGATGGATAAATCTTCAAGTCCACATAATTGTCATTTGTTCTCAGCAAGAGCGCTGGCAGCGTACCCAACAAAAATATAGAAGAACCCGATAAATTCGGCTACTGCATTCGGTCCTGATGAAAATATAGGAGAGCCCGAACAAATGGGTCATTCCATCAGCCGAACAAAGGCACTCGACAATATATTCTCAGAGAGCATCCGCCGCGGTAAAAACTCTGAATGCTGTGATTTGTAAAATGGCCGCGAAGGTATGACCCCATGATCCGTCCTGTGTGGCGTGGCATCGCACCCAAATGCGCTCTCCTACTTTATCCACATCAACAGATGTGAAGAAAATCCTAGCGGACGTGTTGGGTACCCGATAACTTATCTGGAATTCAGTTTTCGATAAGTCCTAAAGCGGCACGTCCTGAATTATGCAAGTATCCCGAATTTGAGTGCATGGACTCGGGTTTGAAGTAGGTTTATCAGGATTTGCCACAAGATCAATTAACTGGTTCCTGATCTGTCAGAAGCACCAACCACATTTACCAATAGCCTAGATTTGAAAAAATCAAGAAGAAAAGTCAAGGTTCAGAGATTCAACCCGATTCTGCGATCCAATATCTTCATGGTAAATAAAATCAAGGTTTGTAGACTCAACTTGACATGCGAATCAAGTGGAGCCTACTCTCATCGGGATCTCATGGATTTCATCAAGTCCTCCAACAAGAATCAACAGTTATATAAAATCCTCTAGCAGGAGTCGATAAAAAGAGGTGCTGCAACCAAGAATATAGTCAAGTTATTCATCGAGTAGTACAACTTGAGTCTGTGCCCAGGTGCAAACACCTGCCCATAGACTCGGGGGATACTCCCATCGGGAGCGCTGGTTACGCACCCGATAGAAAAATAACTTCGAAAATCATCGACAACGTCTACGCTACACATGATCTACGACATTGACCTGATGTATTTCCGGATCAATGGTCCCGCCTTGTATTTCTTAGACTTCGGAGATAATTATGATTGGAGTGCCTACTCAAGTCTTCGACTTCCCTAGACACTCGGGGGCTACTGTCACTTTTGGGTACCCATTAGTACCATACCCGGCGCGGCCCAATATGGAGAAGGCCCAAGAAGGCAACCCTAAGAAGTAGTCGACTAGGACTCTTGTAAAACCCTAGGCTGGATGTATATATAAAGCCAGCCATGGCACCCGATAGGGGTAGGACAACATATAGACGACATAGCAATATAGAGGAGATAGCAATATAGACAAGATAGACAACATAGTTCCACCTACGGTGGATCCCTGTAAACGTACTTATGATCATATACTAGATTGTTAACAGTATGTAGGGATCCTCCACCGAGTGGACCCGAAGCTGGGTATATCATGTGCCCAATATCGCTCATGGAATCTCCATCGTCGCTCTTTCCCGAAACCCAAATCTACAATCTGCAGGCATTGGCGAGGTGATCCCTCGTCACACAGAGCTCATCAGATCTGGCCAATGAGCAGGGGCGTATTTCCAAGTACTCACGAGCTTATGACACAAATGATTAGTTTGGTTATCATGTAGCAGCAGTTGTAAGATGAACCATGTTGAACCAATATTAGTAGTTCACGAACAGAATCTCTTCCTAGCTTGGGTCGTAGCTAAGATCAACTTGTGCTTTTGTTAATATTAATTCAGTATGTATTTGTCCAACTTCAGATTGTTTATTATAGATAGCAACATCTTTGTTGTTGGAGCGGGCTTAGTCCAATTGGCCATGATGTGCAATATTTGTTTGCTCCACTAAACAGTTATTTAAATTCCTTTATCATATAGCTATTTAATTAAGGAAATAACTTATGTGTCATAATCATATATGTTCGGTTCCTACCTATATTTGTAAAGGAAATCATTTAATATTTTTTAAACATAGTTTTTGCCATACAGAGTATAAACATATTAATTCTGTATGGATAGATGGAATGAAGGAATATGAATATGCGTTTAGATTTTCCCTAGGCTTTCATGTGATGTTTGCCATTTCAGTGTTGGTGCAGGTGCAACAAGGATGAGAACAAAGAGCTTGGTATTTTAATTTCGGTTTTAAGTTAATGAGGCCGTATTAGAAGTCCCATCATTTCTCATGTTTGATGCTGCCAGTGCTGCAAACAAAAATATTGCCTCGCTTAATGCGAATATGTTTTGTAGAGGTAAATAAGATTGAAAAGGTATATTCTTGGACTGGGTATATTAGACTTTAGAGCATATATTTTTTTTTGCAATGACATTCTTTCTTCTCGAGACAAGTGTTTACATAGTTCACGGTAGTGAGAAAGCATGGTTGTCTTGCTTGGAAAATTTTATGTATCTGTCTTTTGGCCACTGTTATTTTGTAGTGGTCACCAAATGAAACATATAACCAGAGATGTTCTAAGGTGAAACAAGTATTCCTGATGTTATTATATTCAAACTTTCCAATGACGTGAAGCAACTTGAACCTTTTGCAATAAAGAATATTTCTTTTGCTTGTAGCTTCCTTGAAAATATTTCTATTTTCTTTAATGTAGAAAACACCCCATTGAATAAACCTCCATGAACGCTCATTCCCCCCCCCCCCCCCTCTGGCTCTCCTCCCCCCACAATAGCTCTCCGCCGACGGCCACTCCGCCGGAATAGCTGGCTGGAGTCGGTCTAGGTTTGGTGCCGGAGTAGTTTAGGTGTAGATCTTTAGGTTTTCTTGCTGTTTGTGGCTGAATGCCACCGTTTGGGCGTATGGCTCGTAGTGGAGGCGGTGGTCTGGGTCTTCGCCGCTGGATCCTGACCGGTCTAGGGTTGTTGCTCGCTCTTCCCCTGCTCCTGTGGTTGGAGGGAGGTGTTGCGGGGAGCGACACCGTCTTCATCAATAAATTGGTGGCTGCAGGTTATTCTCGTTCCCTTGGTTGCAGTGAAGATGGAGCTCTCCAAGCCGGCCGTGGTGGTGAGGGGGGGGGGAGTCAAATCGGAGCTGCAAGGTATGCTACTACTTCTCTCCAAGCCGGCCTCGGTGGCGAGGAGCAGAAGTGGGGTGTGCCGATTTTGGATCTGGGAGAGGGATCCTGTCCTCTCCGCCGATGTGGCTAGTGGTCGTCTTCTGCTCGTCTGCAACTTCCTCTGCCTTTCCGTGGTGGCGAGAAGAGAAGCGTTGGAGGTGCGGTTATGGCCCAAGCCCATCGACGTTTGCCTCCGAGGTGCTATGGAGCTGCTCGTTCAGAGCTCCTTCGAGCGGAACACGCGACGTTCCTTAGCGGCGCCGCGATCTTTGGCCGGCAAGGCGGCCCGTCTTGAACCTCCAAGATGGAGGCCCTTCTGCGCTTCATTCGCCGGAGCTCAACACTCCTTCACCGACAAGTGGTTCGTCCCCGGAGGAGTAGGAGTGGCTGGCGGATGCAATGCTACGCCGGAAGCGTGCTGCTGAGTGTTTCGGCACCGTATCTCGACGGAAACGTCTTGAGATCGTCGGCGGGAGGTGGCAGCGACACCCAGGGACCTGATTGCTTTCCATATTTTTGTTCTAGAGTGTTTTATGTTATTCTTGAGGGCCTTTCTTCAAATTCCTGGTTTCTCAGTGCGAGAGATGTAAAAGGACCTCATTGTAATTTGTACCCGCCATGTGTGGAATGAAGTTTCTCTAGGGTCTTCTAGACCCGTTCCTGTTAAAAAAAAAGAATAAACCTCCATGAAAAGACACTACTTTGGTGAGACCTGCCTCTTGCAATATGTTTTCTCCAAAAAATTGGATTTCTTATGCAGTGTTTATTTCTATCACTACATAAATGTGTTGCTGCTTGGGAAAATAGATGATTCTATGAAGAAGCATTAATTTGGAATTGTTTGGAAATGACATAGAATTTACATCTGTGGTAAGAAAAGAAATTGAGATGCACGGGCATTCAACTATCATGTATAAAAATGCAAGGATTTCTAATCGTGTGCAAAAATATTTAGATTCCTCTAGGCCAGAGTTTTTGTTGAACCACTTATTTATTTATTTGCAGGTTGTTGTACTTCAATATTTTTGATCGATTACGAAAATGATGGTGCATTGTATCCTTGGGTTCTTTAGTTCCAAAGAAGTTGAGCTAGATTCTCTGATGAACAAAAATACAAAGCAATACTTCTTTTTCAAGAACTCAGTAGACAATTGTCAATATTTACTTCAAGCTGGATCATGAACTGTGAACATGATGAATCTGGGTTGGTATGGCCAAATCTCTGGGCTCGGTGCCATTTTTATGCGATAGTCAAGGATGCATGTTTGTAGATGGCGCATTAAATTCAAGCACTTTTCTTATTGTGACAACCCATTATAGATGGATCATTAAGGGTCTTGTGTGTATTACGGTAGGCAACCTCAACTGATGACACCTGATACATAATCAGTAGAATGACATAGATCCTTTCTTGTGTGTAGCAGTGGAGCTAAAGGTAGGTCTGAGGACATGGACGCATGATTTAAGGTACCGGCCAATGTTGATATTGTCATATTACTGCTATTTTCTATTGGGGTGATCAAATCCACCGGGGTATATTGTTTGAATCATTTAATACGATGGGGCAGTTGAGCTAGGCGATATTGAGTCAGAAGTAAAGCCAAGGGGCTCGTATGTATATATTGCCTAGACATTGTTGTTAGTAGTGTATTCCCAGCTCAAATTTTCCGTTAACTACACGTTGTGTCTATGCATTGGATGCTTTATTTGTTCAGGTATAACTTCACCACTTGATCAGGAATTGTATGTTTCCATATTGCGTGTGGATCTCCCACCAGTATGGTCAGCTGCGATTGTAATATCATGTTATTGCAGTCATATATGGGTGTTTATCTGGTACAAATAATTTATTCATTTTGGTAAAAACAGTAGGGATGGATCCCATCGTAGATACATAATTGTACATGAAAGGATCTATGTCATTCTACTGATTATGTATCAGGTGTTCTTGCAGAAATTTTACTTTCTTTTTGGATAATGATGTTGTACTATGGCACTTTTTTTCCTTATGGATAGATCACACCAGATAGGACCAAGGCAGTCATATATATATGGAGCGCCTTTGCCCAACCGTGCCCCCACTAGAGAAGATTTGGATTCAATTTAAATTTTATTATATACTACAAATATAAATAAATTTAGCTAAAATTTAAACTAAAATAAACTAAACTAATGGGGGCCGCGGTTGTTGATGTGCTCAACGAAGGGCTCGATGGTTCGCCCTGGAACCTCCCACTAGCTCATAGCTAGCCTGGTTCTTCTTTGGCGGCGAGACCAGGCCGACTTCATGCTGCATGAGCTCGAGCTCTTGTCGCTGCCGGAAGAACAGCTCCCTCTGGGCAAGGTGGTTGGCATCCTAGAGTGGCTTTCCATGCTTCTTGGCCGTTAGCGTGGCGCGGCGGGCATTCGTCTCGAACGCTCCGTGGCACCAGTGGCATGCTGATGCCGCCCGCGCTCATCCTCCATCTGCAGGGTAGGCACACATCTGGCACGGGTACCCATTGTAGTACATGACCCAGGACAGACATTTTATTAGGCCGCGTCAAACCAAAAACGCCTTTCAGGCTTGTGGTTGGGTGTAATTTGTCTGGCTGCCCCAGAACTCGTTTAGGGAGGCCGATTGGTGGCGCGAGTGGAGATGCTCTAATGTGAGAAAATAAAGATAGCCCGATGTTGAAATATAATGCTCAGAAAAAAGAGGGTCCATGGCAACGCACGGGCATTCAACTAGTGGGTATGAAATTACTCTCGTTGGCTGATATGTTCCTTTGGGTCGAGGGTAGCCTAGCAGCCCGAAACATTTTTTGCCTAAATTATTTTTTCTTCATAAAATAACCATTACATAGTGTTGAAAATAAGTAAAAAAGATTATAAAATAGCCCTAGCTAACTAGGGCGCCCGCCATGGTTGCCTAATTGTCATCATCATTGTTGCCGAGGTCGATGAAGACCGGAGGCGCCCAAGGCCACGGTCAATGCATAGGATGTTGAGGTGCCGGAGGCGGTGCTGTTGCGGCCGGAGGCGCTGCATGTCACAGAGGAGGAGGCGGTGCTGGTGTAGGAGTCGTCAGAGGGGTCGGTGGCATCCCTTGGGCCAATGCGGAGGCCCGCAGTTGGACGGCGAGGCCATCCCACTGAGCTCGCTGGTCGAGTTCGCTCTAGGCGATGGCCATTCCGATCGCGTCCTCCTCCGTGAAGTTCAACGGTTGTAGTTCATCCTCCTCCTCCAAGGGAACCACTTTTGGATTTTTAATAAATGTAGCTTAAATGAATTGATTGTTGTACTTGAGAAATTTGCTAAGGATCCCACTATTATATGTTAATCAAGCTGGTTTTGGTTCCTATATTGCTAACTATGTCATTAAAGAAAATATCCAGACGTATAATAATGGGGCCATGATACCACCCAATCTTGGAGATGTATGGATCCCCAAGATTTTAATATCTATTGACAAAAAAACACACCATGCCATTCTTGATCTAGGATCTAGTATTTCTGTCATATTGGAAGAGCTATATGAATAACTGATACGTCCAATTTGCATCACTATTTTATATCATAATTTACTGTTATTCATTGATATATTTCATATTTAGAGATGATACTTATGTTATTTCATCTATTTTGCATGTTTCATGATTATTGGAGAATCGCGCACCGGAGTCAGGATTCTGCTGGAAAAAGCACCGTCAGAATGCAATATTTCGAAAGATCAGCAATCTGCTTTTGCGTGTCATTCCATCTATTTTTGCGTGTTTGATGATTATTGGAGAATTAACCGCCGGAGCCAGGAATCTGCTGGAAAAATGACCGTGAAGACACCATATTTCTGAAGACCAACAGTTCCCAGAAAATATATAGAAAATCCTATTTTCCCAAATGACGAAGAAAGCCAGAAGGGGGGGGGGGGGCAGAGATGGGCCATGAGGGAGCCAGACCACCCCTAGGCGCGGGCCAGCCTCAGGCCGCGCCTAGGCATGGTCAGGGCGCCCTGGCCCACTTTTGACGACGCCCCCTCGCGTATTTCAACCCCTGGGGAAACCAGAGAAATATTCCACCGCTGCTACGGGGCGGAGAACCAAAGAGAGAGAAAAGCTCTCCGGCAGGCAGAATTCTGCCAGGCTTTCCCGAAGGGGGAAAATCGTCGCTATCGTCACCGCCATCGAGCTGGATGATACGTTGCAAATGTATCTATAATTTTTGATGCTCCATGCTTATTTTACACCAATTGTTATATGTTTTGTTTACACTTCGTGGCACTTTTATGCATTTTCAACCTATTGACAAGATGCCATAGTGCCAGTTCCCTGTTTTCTGTTGTTTTGTATTTCCGAAAAGTTGTACAGGAAATATTCTCGGAATTGGACGAAACAAAAGCCAAAGTTGCTATTTTACGGAAAAGAAGACAGAGTCCAGAGGAGAGATGGAGGGGGGCCAGGAGCCGGCCAGACCATGCCTAGGCACGGCCTGGCCCTGGCCCGCGCCTAGGGGTGGTTTGGGGCTACCTGGCGCCCACTGACCTCGCCCTTGCGCCCATAAATTCCCTTTGAGCGAAAAACCTAAATCATCAAGCCTCCGTCCACGAAAAGTTCCATCGCCACCGCCATCGTCCAGAGAAGTTTCGGGGGTTAGAAGTTCCTGTTTCGGCACCCTGCCTGGACGGGGATTGACCCTTGGAGCCATCTCCATCGACTCCACCGCCTCCACTTCGACTCCATGATGGTTCGTGAGTAGTTCCCCTTGGACTACGGGTTTTCGGCTGTAGCTAGTTGGTACTCTCTCTCCCATGTACTTCAGTACAATGATCTCATGAGCTGCCTTACATGATTGAGATCCATATGATGTAATCGGTGTTGTGTTTGTTGGGATCCAATAAATTGTGGAATTGTGATCAGATTGTTCATCTTATTATCATACTATTGTTATTTAAGATTTTGCATGCTCTCTGGTACTTGTAGTTACCGTGATCAAGGAGTTGCCTGTATCTCCAAGAGGGAGTATTTATGCTCAATAGTAGGTTCATGCCTCTAGTTTTTTGGAAGAGCGACAATAACTTTTAAGATTGTAGATGTGTTGTTGCTACTAGGGAGAAAACAACAATGTTTTGTCTAAGGATAATTTTGTTGTTTACTTTACACACATTGCTTAATGCGATAGTCTGTTGCTTGCAACTTAATACTGGAAGGGGTTCAGATAATAACCTGAAGGTGGAATATTAGTCATAGACGCAGTTGGATTATGGTCTATGTATTATGTTGTAATGCCCAATTAAATACTACAGTAGAATTTATCTTATCATAGCATGCATTTTCATGCCCTCACAATTATCAATTGCACAACTGTAATTTGTTCACCCGACACATGTTGTTTGGAGAGTTACCACTAGTGTAGATAGCTGGGAACCCCGGTCCTTCTATCATCATCATTGCTCTAAAGTCAACTCCGCACTGGAATATTTTCTTGTGCCATCGCCTCTGTGCTACTGCTGCTGTGTTACTATTGCCATTGCTCTCATATTACTGCTACTTTCACATCACCCCTGTTTCTAGTGCTTTTCCAGGTGCAGCTGAATTGACAACTCCACTGTTAAGGCTTATAAGTATTCTTTACCTCCCCTTGTGTCGAATCAATAAATTTGGGGTTTACTTCCCTCGAAAAATGTTGCGATCCCCTATACTTGTGGGTCATCACTGGACTTCATCGGGATCATCATCACCATCATCTCCACCACCAGTACCATCATCACCGCCATCTCCACGCCGCCCCACTGTAACATCTTGGGTTTGATACTTGTCTAGTTCATAGGGGAAACTTTCCCGGTGTTGATTACTCCTTGTAGTTGATGCTATTGAGTGAAACCATTGAATTAAGGTTTATGTCCAGATTGTTATTCATCATTATATCATCTCTGATTATGATCCATATGATGTCTCGTGAGTAGTTTGTTTAGTTCTTGAGGACATCGGAGAAGTCATGATATTAGTAGTGGAACTATGTTGAGTACTATGCAATGATTTGATATTTAAGTTGTGGTGCCATTCTTCTAGTGGTGTCATGTGAACATCCACTACATGATACTTCACCTTTATGGGCCTAGGGGAATGCATCGTGTATTTGGCTACTAATTGTGGGGTTGCGGGAGCGACAGAAACTCAAACCCCCGTTAGGAAATCGGTGCACGAGGGATTGTAGGATCTCAGAGTTTAAGGTTGTGGTTAGATTTATCTTAATTACTTTCTTGTAGTTGCGGATGCTTGCAAGAGGTATAATAACAAGTATGTATTAGTCCAAGTATGGGGTAGTGCATTAGCATAGATTCACCCACACAACACTTACCAAACCATTGAAGATTATTCAACTATGTGAAGCGAAAGCACTTGACGTAATTCCCGTGTGTCCTCAGGAACATTTGGTCATCATAAGTAAAACAACCGGCTTGTCCTTTGCTATAAAAGGGGTTGGGCCACTCGCTGCAATTATTACTACTACATTTTATTTACTCGTACTTTATTTATCTGCAATACCAAATACCCCTTCAAACTTGTTTGCTAGTGTTTACAGTGAATCCTTGATCAAAACTCCTAGTCAACGCCTTCTGCTCCTCGTTGGGTTCGACACTCTTATTTATCGAAAGTACTACGATACACCCGCTATACTTGTGGGTCATCAATAACTCAATCTTAAAAATATGCAAAAATGCTCTATTAATTTATTACTTTCTGATGATTCAACCAAAAAAGCTATAGGCAAAGTAAAAGACGTAATGATTGAATTGCATATGACATATGTACATGTTGATTTCATTGTTATGGACATGTGGGGAGAAATACCTCTAGTCCTATAATACTTGGAAGACCTTTTCTGAGAACAACAAGAGCTATCATTGATTCCAAAGAAGGAAATGTTACATTAATTTCCTCATAAGAAGTGCATGGAAAAATTTCCAAGGAAGAAGGAGGTAGCATTTATGCTACCACATAATTTCCATGATACTTGAATCAAGTAAGTAAGCCTAGCTATATGGCTATAAAGAAAGCACTTTACGGGAGGCAACCCAAGATTTTTTTATTTGTGGATCTTATTTTTGCATGCTTTCTGTAGCATCTTAGTTTTATTTTAGTTTACTCTCTAGTTTTTAAATAAAGTATCAAGTTTTTACCCGTTTGGATGTTTAAAGTTGCAAACATAATATGGAGTTGCCGATTTCTACGATGTACTTTTTAGTGCATGATTTTTGTCTCCTTACTGGTAGCTCCTACATTTTGATATTAATGCAGTAGCTGAAACTTTTCATCCTGTATATTCACTTAAATTGGCTTAATTTTTTGTGGTGTCTAAGTCGTACTAAAAATTCAGTTTCACTGTAGCAAAAATTCTGGACAGATTCTCCCTTGCTTTGTTAGATCCAATCTTTTGAGTGTCAAAATGATTTTTACTTGGATCTTTTGATATGATAGAATGAGTAGAATGTTATGTGCTCTCTTGTTCATGAATATATAATTTTATTCTTGAGTAAAATAGCAGCAAGCATGATTTCTTTCTACCTCTAATGTCACACACCATACTTCCTAGCTTTGCTAGAAGAAGAGAGAGAAGAATACTCTTCCATCCAGTTCCCGAGAGTTCGATATAAACCCTTGAGTCACCCTTGTGGGGAAAATACTTCACTGATGCAAAACTCTGCACTTGGATTCCCAACGCCATCAACCACCATGAGTACCGCAAGTGATGTACCTCGTAGTTTCGCACACATGCGGTGCTCAACGACGTTTCTGGCCTCAAATCCAACTAAGGTTGTGGAAGAAGATCTTCTGGATTTGAATCCCGACAGCGCTCCCGCGTACCGGGTGGAGTTAACTCCCTCAGTGGGCAGCTCTTTTGAGGAGCCACGGGTGAAGAGAGAACTAGAGAGGGGAGGAGGCGCCCAAAGGGGCTCTCCTTTTTACCCCTGGGAAATTCTGTGCTCCCACCTCCAAAACCCTCCAATATATATAGGAGGGAGGGAAAGAGGTGGTTGTGTGCCCCAGACCCTAGATGGGTGGCCGGCTGGGCCTAGGGGGAGGGTAGCCGGCTGGCCCATGCGCTACCCCCAGTCTCCGTTCTCCGGTGTTTCCGATGAATCCAAAACAATCTTAATTTTAGTTGAACTCTTAAGTGTGTTTCCTATGGTTCGAGAATAACGTAGACATGATCCAGACACTCTCCGATCAATGATCACCATGGTGTTCTGGAGAATAATTGTGACCCCCGTGTATTCTACGAAGATGTGATCGTTGTTTGAACCATTACGTTGAATCTCATTCCCTTTGTTACTTCGATACTGGCAGTCGTCCGAGACTTGATCATCGGTATCACGATACCTAGTTCGATCTCGTTACCGACGAGGCTATTCAACTCGTTCCGTTCGATTTCATCCTCATGGCCTAGTCATGTTGTTGGGTCGTGGGCAGAAAACAAAAAAAATAACTATGCGCGAACCATAATATTCCTAAGATCTATCCATGTAGTAATGCAGGAAAAGAGGTGATATCGGTAACATACCCTCGTAGACCGATAGCGGCTAACGTCCGCTAGAACGTGGACGATGTAGTCGAACAGTCGACGCCGACCTTAGGATCATGAAGAAGTCCTCTTCCCGATGTCAAGTGTCGCAGGTGCATCACCTCGTAGTTTTGCACACGTATGATGCTCAATGACGCTCCTGACTCCGATCCATCGAAGTTGCGGAAGTACATCTTCAGCTCTCCCGCGTACCGGGTGACATAGGCATCCCCAATGGGCCTGCCGAAGATGGTACCTAGGGTTTACTGGAGGCCCAGGACCCGAAGAATATGAAGCTCGGAAGCCCAATGAAGTATGCGTTTGGAAAGATAGAGTTGTATTAGGAATAATAACTTGTAATTACAGGACAGACTCAAAGAGTACCCTGATGTTTGTAACTTGTACATCACGAAACCCTCGGCTCCACCTCCTATATAAGGGGGAGTCGAGGGAAAGAGAACGGATCGATTCATTGTCAACACAACCCTAGTTTTCTAGCAGTCGAGTACTTTTTCGGCTGAAACCTTCGAGATCTACTTGCCCTCTACTTTCCACGAAACCCTAGTCTACAACTTGTAGGCATTAACAAGTTGATACCTTGTCAATTGGCATCGTCTGTGGGAACTAGAGGCGACAAGGAGACGATCTCGATGGCATCACCAACATCTTCGGCAACATCGACAACATCTTCGGTAGCAAGCAACGCGATGGATAGAGGTAAACAGATCGAAACTGGTCCAGTTGATTTTGTTCCTCACCCACCCTCCCGTGTGGATGCATATGCGTACCTGGAGGAGCCCATGGAGATGACGTTCGGAAGGTTCCACTTCCGCGTCGGGAAGGAAGGATCTCACTGTCTCGCGAGATCAGCTTCTTCGAGAGCGTCTGTGGTTGATTCTGATTTCTCGGGATCGTCATCATAGTTCGAGTCGGGCGAAGAAGAGATCTTGCCACCAAGTTCCGCCAGGCTCGCCACAAGCGGAGAGCTCGTCAAGATCTTCAGCAGCATGTCTTTCGGGTCGTCTGCGGACTCAAATATAAGCAGCGACTCAGACAGTGTCGATTTCATCGACAGATCTACTTCTGTTCGGGAGGTCTTCACCGATCTATACGACGGTGTCACCGATCTCGAAGAAATCCAAACTCCAAAATATCATCAAGTCTGCGTAATTGGAGAGTCAAGTTGACCAGAAGCAGAAACTCGGAGGCTTTCGATAATGCGGGAAACCCGTACATCGATCCCGCTGATCTTATGCGAGGTTTAGGCACCAAATATGTCGGGCCTGCGACGCGGTAGATGGTGCAACTCCCACAAGCAGCTTGGGACAGAGCGGCAAAAGCCTTGGATGGCACAGAGCCGATGAATACGACTGCAACAGCTGAAGAGTTGCAAGCGTATCAATATAAACTCGCCTGTGCTGGTCGAGAACTCGAAAAACAGAGAATTAAACTTGGAAAGAGGAGAGCCGCCGCTTCCACATCAAGTAGGTGAAGGGCTGAGTTGAGTCGACAATCAGGAACTTCGGGAGATAATCATAGAGACGCCCGCAACAGGGGAAGATCTCGGCTGCAGAACATACCTGAAGGCGAGAGGGAGCATCTGATCCAAAACCTCGACATGTCTTTTATGTCAATAGACACGAGAGGGAACATCATCCCTAAAACACCGAAAGCTGGATACATGGCGACATAGGCTTTTATACTGGCAAACAGGCCACCTCCTAGAGATCCAAGAGAAGCATTCTATAACATGGCTTTGGCAGGAGTCGGAGTCATGGGGACAACATTCGCAAGTACAAGCACACCTCCCGAAGGTGCTGCAAGGAAAAATAGTCCACGACCTACAGTGGCGGTGCAGGACCCTCCAAGAACGTCGGCAAGAGATACATCAACACAGGCGCGGGTCGACAGGGCGCGACAAGGAAGGAGAGAACGTCGGCATTCACCCGAGGTAGATGAGGAGGATATGTGCGGGCTCCCTTGTTTTACTCGACGAGTTCGTAAAACACGGGTCCCGTCTGGATTCAAGTTGCCTAACAACTATAAGAAGTTCGACGGATTGCAAGATCCTGAGGACTGGTTAGTGGATTACCTGGAGACAGTAAAACTGACGGGTGGAACCAAAGCAACTGCTATGCAGAGCATCCAAGTACACTTAAGTGGGGCAGCGCGATCATGGATAAAAAAGTTACCACCTGGATCTGTCGACAGTTGGGAGACTTTCGAGGAAATGTTCGTAAAAAACTTCTTATCCACATGCAAGAAACCTGCGTCAATAGAGCAATTAAGAGCCTGTCGACAGAAGTATGATGAGTCGATGAGGATGTACATCCAGAGGTGGAACATTATCAAAAATTCGGCAGAAAACATATCTGACGAATGAGCGATAGATGCGTTTGTCGCTGGGATCCGAAGGAAGGATTTAGTCGAGGATTTGGGAAGGACTAATCCAAAAACAATATCGGCGCTCATGGAAATAGCGAATCGCTAGGCAGATGGAGAAGGCATAGGTCGCCTGAGGATGATCGTAACCGAAATATTCAAAATAGACGATGTTTTTCTCGCCAGTTCGCAGATTATGATGGTCCCGGCCAAATATCGGCTAACTTCCGAGGAACTAATGGAGGTAATAATCGAGATGATTATCAAAAAAGTGGTGAACAACATAGCGAATACAGGGATAGTCCCCGCCCAAACAGGCAAAATAGTGGACCAAGGTTCCAAAGGCCGTATATATCTCCCGAAGATATGATGAACGGACCATGCCAAATGCACTTTTTTCTCGACAACAATGGAAAAAGGCAGTCGGAGCATTTGCAGAAGGATTGCCGAACTTTCCTGGCATTGAATAGGTACGCAGGGCATGCCAATTCACAGGCAGCAAACAGGAACCCCCAGGGGCCAAGGAGTGAGATCCACCTACCACCACCACCCGCAATCACGGACTAAAATCGACGCCAGTTACAATTGGCGGCAACTCCAATGAATGGCCCCTATATCAACACCAATGGGGAGGTCTCGATAATTCAGAAAGGCAGGCCATCCAATAGAGCTCAGAAAGTAATTTCGCGACAAGTCTTTATGGCAGAAAAGATGCCTCCACCAACAATTGAGTACCTGAATTGGTCGGGGCAGGACATCGGCTTCACCATAGCGGACCACCCGCAGCAAGTCCCTAGACCAGGGCAGTCAGCTTTGATTCTGCCGGCGGTGATTGCAGGATTTGACGTTTCACGGGCGTTTATAGATGGAGGCAGCAGTTTAAACCTCATGTACGCAGATACATTGAGGAAGATGAATTTATCCTTGGCGAATTTGACACCAACTGATACGCGTTTCCATGGTATTACACCGGATAAGCCAAGTTACCCACTGGGAAAAATCAATCTCGACGTTCAGTTTGGAACCCTAGAAAACTACAGAAGAGAGAAGCTGAAATTCGAAGTTGTGGATTTCTGATGGCGTGCAGTTACACACGTCCGTTGGGAACCCCAAGAGGAAGGTGTGATGCGTATATCAACAAGTTTTCCCTCAGTATGAAACCAAGGTTATCGAACCAGTAGGAGATGAAGGCCACGTGAAGGTTGTTGGTGAAGGAGTGTAGTGCGGCGCAACACCAGGGATTCCGGCGCCAACGTGGAACCTGCACAACACAATCAAAATACTTTGCCACAACTTAACAGTGAGGTTGTCAATCTCACCGGCTTGCTGAAAACAAAGGATTAAACGTATGGTGTGGAGAGTGATGTTTGCTGGTAGAAAACAACAGAGAACAGAGATTGCAGTAGATTGTTGATGTCTACGGGTGCTTCTATTCTTGTAGACAGTGTTGGGCCTCCAAGAGCAGAGGTTTGTACAACAGCAGCAAGTTTCCCTTAAGTGGATCACCCAAGGTTTATCGAACTCAGGGAGGAAGAGGTCAAAGATATCCCTCTCATGCAACCCTGCAACCACAAAGCAAGAAGTCTCTTGTGTCCCCAACACACCTAATAGGTGCACTAGTTCGGCGAAGAGATAGTGAAATACAGGTGGTATGAATAAATATGAGCAGTAGCAACGGCATCAGAAAAGTGCTTTGATGTCCAGGACTGGTGTGTGATTGATGGTGGTAATATTGCAGGAAGTACAGATGCAGTAAAACAGTAAACAAACAGCGATAGCAGTATTTAGGAACAAGGCCTAGGGATCATACTTTCACTAGTGGACACTCTCAACATTGATCACATAACAGAATAAATAGATAGATGCTAGACTCTACACCCTCTTGTTGGATGATGAACACCACTAACTGTGTAGGATTACACGAACCCTCAATGCCGGAGTTAACAAGCTCCACAATATTCAATGTTCATATTTAAATAACCTTAGAGTGCATGACAGATCAACATAATCAAACCAAGTACTAACATAGCATGCACACTGTCACCTTCACACTACGAAAGGAGGAATAGATCACATCAATACTATCATAGCAATAGTTAACTTCATAATCTACAAGAGATCACAATCATAGCCTACGCCAAGTACTACACGATGCACACACTGTCACCATTACACCGTGCAGGAGGAATAAACTACTTTAATAACAACACTAGAGTAGCACACAGATAAATTGTGATACAAAACACATTGCAATTATAAAGAGATATAAATAAGCACTTCACTATGCCATTCATAACAATGAATAAGTATTCTGTGAAATATAGCCTAAGAGACCCACACGGTGCACACACTGTCACCTTTACACACGTGGGACAAGGAGTCTCCGGAGATCACATAAGTAAAACCCACTTGACTAGCATAATGACATTTAGATTACAAGCATCATCATATGAATCTCAATCATGTAAGGCAGCTCATGAGATTATTGTATTGAAGCACATAGGAGAGAGATTAACCACATAGCTACCGGTACAGCCCCGAGCCTCGATGGAAAACTACTCCCTCCTCATGGGAGACAGCAGCATTGATGAAGATGGCGGTGGTGTTGATGGAAAAGCCTTCCGGGGGCACTTCCCCGTCCCGGCGGCGTGCCGGAACAGACACTCCTGTCCCCCAGATCTTGGCTTCGCGATGGCGGCGGCTCTGGAAGGTTTCTCGTACCGTGGCTTTTTTCGTATCGTGTTTTAGGTTAGGGACCTTTATATAGGCGAAGAGGCGGCGTCAGAAGGTCAACGAGGCGACGACACAACAGGGCGGCGCGGCCCACACCCTGGCCGCGCCATCCTGGTGTGTGGTGGGCCTGTGGCCCCCCTCTGGCGACTCTCGGGTGTTCTGGAAGCTTCGTCCATTTCTAAGACTCTGGGCGTTGATTTCGTCCGATTCCGAGAATATTTCCTTACTAGGATTTCTGAAACCAAAAACAACAGAAAACAGCAACTGGCCCTTCGGCATCTCGTCAATAGGTTAGTTCCGGAAAATGCATAATAATGACATAAAGTTTGCATAAAACATGTAGATATCATCAATAATGTGGCATGGAACATAAGAAATTATCGATACGTCGGAAACGTATCAGCATCCCCAAGCTTAGTTCCTGCTTGTCCCGAGCAGGTAAACGATAACAAAGATAATTTCTGGAGTGACATGCCATCATAACCTTGATCATACTATTGTAAGCATATGTAATGAATGCAGCGATCAAAACAATGGTAATGACATGAGTAAACAAATGAATCATAAAGCAAAGACTTTTCATGAATAGTACTTTCAAGACAAGCATCAATAAGTCTTGCATAAGAGTTAACTCATAAAGCAATAAATCAAAGTAAAGGTATTGAAGCAACACAAAGGAAGATTGAGTTTCAGCGGTTGCTTTCAACTTATAACATGTATATCTCATTGACGAGGGAATACCTCGGCAATGCCTACGTATTGTAGACTAGGGTTTCGGGAAGAGCGACGATGGAGATTCCGGGGTCGAGATTAGGCACACGACGTACCCAGCTTCGGGTCCCCTCGGTGGAGGATCCCTACGTGCTGCTAGCAATCCACTATATGATCACAGTATGTTTACATGGTGTCGCCATCGGCGGAGCTATGTTGTCTATATTCTGTCTATCTGTTGTCCCTCCTTATTTCGGGTGCCCTGGCTAGCTTTATATATGCAACCAGCCTAGGGTTTTACAAGAGTCCTAGTCGACTACTTCTTCGGGTTGCCTTGTTGGGCCTTCTCCATATTTGGTCTTCTCCATATTGGGCCGAGCCGGGTATACTAATAATGGGTACCCGAAGGGTATGCCCATGTCAGTAGCCCCCGAGTTTATAGGGAAGTCGAAGACTTGCGTAGAAACTCCAAGCATAACCATCTACAGAGTCGAAGAAAATACAAGGCGAGGTCCATGTCGTAGATCATGTGCAGCGTAGATGATGTCGATGATTCTTGAAATTATCGGGTGCGCGGCAGCGCTCCCGATGGGAGTAGCCCCCGAGTCTATGGGCAAATGCTTGCACTTGGGCATAGACTCAAGTTGTACTACTCGATGAAGAACTTAACTATATTTCTGGGGGACTTGATGAAATCCATGTGCTCCCGATGGGAGTAGGCTCCACTCGAGTCGTAGAATCGAGTTGAGTCTACAAACCTTGATCATTGTAGATCTTTGTCGAAGTTACTTTTCTATCGGGTGCGCGACCAGCGCTCCGATGGGAGTAACCCCGAGGCTACAGCCAAGTGTTTGCACTTGGGTGTAGGCTCAACTTGCTTTTAATCGACACCACAATTTTTCCTCTTTCTTGTATCTTATCGGGAGGATGAACAATACTCTCGATAAGAGTAGCCCCCGAGCCTATGAGCAGGTGCTTGCACCTAGGCATAGGCTCAAGTTGTACTACTCGATAACGAACTTGGTGCGCCCCTCTTTTTATCGACTCCAAGCCGTTGCTATTTTTATTTGACATCCATATCTATATTGTACAGGGATAATGGTAGTTGGGGCTAGTTCATCTGACGGATCAGGTACTAGTTAACTGCTCTAGTGGCAATCCGCAAAAACCTACTTCAAGATCACGTCCCTGGACATGATCCCGGGATACTGGTGTAAACTTCGACAGGTGCCGCTTAAGGTCTTACCATTCTGTCGAGTCCCAGTCATGTTTTATCGGGTACCTAACGCGTCCGTTAGGATTTTCTTCGTATCTGTTGATACGGATAAAAATGTGAGCGCAGTCTTCGGCGATGCCACGCCCAGCGAACGGATCTGGGGTCTTACCTTCGCAAATTTGCGGCATTCAGAAATTGATCGCAACTTTGGCGTTCTGAGAATATATTGTCGAGTGCCTTGTTCGGCTGATGCAATGACCCATTTTGCGGGTTCTTCTATATTTTTCTCTCGGGCTTGATGAGACAGCCGAATATATTGGTTCTTCTATATTGTCGTCAGGCACATCGCCGATGCTCTTGCTCAGAACAAATGACGAGTCAATGGACCCGAAGATTTGTCCATCCTCTTTTTTTTCCCTTTTTTTTCTACTCCTCTTATTTATTTATTATTTTTTTTTTTTTTTTTTTTTTTTTGGTTTCTCCTTGATGATAATTTCGTCGAGTTCCTCCTTCAGGAAAATTTCTTCGGGTCCTCTCTGAGGACAATTCTTCGGGTCCTCCCTGAGGAAAATTCTTCGGGACCTCCTTGAAGATAATTTTTCGGGATCTCCTTGAGGACAATTTTTCGAGACCTCCTTGAAGATAATTCTTCGGGACCTCCTTGAGGACAATTTTTCGGGACCTCCTTGAGGACAATTTTTCGGGACCTCCTTGAGGACAATTTTCCGGGACCTCCTTGAGGACAATTTTTCGGGACCTCCTTGAGGACAATTTTTCGAGTTCTCTCACGATTTCGTCGGGTTCCTCCTTGAAAAATATTTCATCGGGTGCTATTTTGATTTCGTCGGGTTCTGTCCTTTCTTGAAGACAATTTTGTCGAGTTCTCACTGTAGACAATTTCGTCGGGTTCTCTTTTATATACTTTGAAATTTGCTTTCTCCTGCACAAATGAACAAACTTTTTCTATCTTTTCCTTGACTCTCTTTTTCACATGCGGTGTCAGATGCTCAGATTCAATGATATGTAAAGTGAATATACGCCGCGCAGCCCCCGAGCATCAGGTGCGGCAAAAGTAAATGATAATCAACTTTATGTAAAACAAAGGAACACTTAGCTTTATTGGGTACGATGGAGTCGACGCGCGATGAAATCTTCGACTGCATAGAGGAAGTCGAACCGAAGTAGAAACCACCAAATAGCGATAATAGATGCCGCCAAATTGTTGATGAAGAAATAGCCGAGCCTCCGAGCGCTGCTGGGGTGACGTTATGATTGTTACTTAGATGTTGTGTCGCAGTTGCGACCCGAGGCGAAGTCATGGTCGAGCCCCCGAGTGTTTAGCCATGATGTCGAAAGAATTTGACGGAGTTGCGACGTCATATATGGTGACGCCATTTAAGATGAAGCCATAGACAATAATATATGAAGATGAATCCCAGATGAAATATTTGAGATGAATCTATATTGAAGATTACGCCATTAAATATAGAGCATATATTGAAGATAAATCCATCTATATCACAGAGGATGAACCCATTGACCCGAAGAATCCAGTAATACCCATAGAAGATGAATTCGCTGATTATCATAGAAGATGAATCCATTGATCCGAAGAATCTAGTAATAACCATACAAGATGAATCCATTGACCCGAAGAAAATAGTTCCAGTAATAATCGTAGAAGATGACTCTCTTGACCCGGAAACGCATTGGATAGTATAATATTAGAAGAAACCAATGATAACTTTATAAGAGGAATCCGAAGTAGCCAAATCCAGTAAGCTGAAGAAAATAAATCCATTGAGCCGAAGAAGATAAATTCGCTAAGCCGAAGAAAAATAAATCCAATGAGCCGAGAAAGATGTATCCAGAGCCGAAGAAGATATATCCACTGAACCGAAGAATGATATATTCCACTGAGCCGAAGAATGATATATTCCGGAGAAGATAATTCCACTAAGCCGAAGAAAAGAAATTCACCAAGTACCCGAATATATTTGCGGTAAAGAAGTAATGGCACAGCCCCCAGGTATTTTGGGTGTAGCGAAAGTAAATAATAATTGACTCTTGAAAAAGGAACACTTAGCTTCGTTGATCAGGTGCGACGGAGTCGTTTGCTGAAGCAGGTCGTGCAACGAACAAAGTCGATGTAGGCACGCGACGTCTGGCTGACATTGTTGATGTAGTCGCGCGGATCCTAACCGACTTGGTCGATTTAGATGACGATGTCGAAATAATTGCGCAACAAAAAGACAGTCGATGTAGTCGCGCGGCGCCTGGCCGAAAGTATTCGATGAAGATGACACAGTCGAGGTGGCGGATCCATGACGGTGAACAGCCGAGTATGTCGAGTCCATGCTGTCGGGTCCGCGTGGCCGAGATAACTGGAGCTTGTTCGATCTGAGCAATTTATATTGGGATTTCGTCGGCACATCTAGACTGCACCGTTTCATGCCATGAGTTCCATCTTGTTGACCGAGCATCTAGCTATATCTTTGCCTAAGTATAATGCAGACAAGTCAAAAGATCTACGCAGTAGTACTAGTCTAAATACATGTGAGAATACTTAGCTCTATTTTTCTTCACGAAGTGGTTGTTTGATGGTATTGATGCGGGTGCGCCAAACAAACTTCTCTCCTTTTCTTCTTATGTGGAGTGCTGTTTTGGCCACAGGTTGTCTTCACGTTTGATTGCCTTGTCCTTGAAGAACACGGACGGAACCAGCAGAGTTCCGATCAAGTTGCTGATTGCACCGTGGTGGTAGCTCGCGAAGTAGATGCGATCTAATTTTTTTTTTTTTTTTTTTTTTTTTTTTTTTCGTCTTCAATCTTGATGTCGATGAAGAACTTGATGATCCCGCCCGAATAACAAAATCCAAACGTCGCCAGTTCCACGGACGGCGCCAATTGTGAGGGAATACCTCGGCAATGCCTACGTATTGTAGACTAGGGTTTCGGGAAGAGCGACGATGGAGATTCCGGGGTCGAGATTAGGCACACGACGTACCCAGCTTCGGGTCCCCTCGGTGGAGGATCCCTACGTGCTGCTAGCAATCCACTATATGATCACAGTATGTTTACATGGTGTCGCCATCGGCGGAGCTATGTTGTCTATATTCTGTCTATCTGTTGTCCCTCCTTATTTCGGGTGCCCTGGCTAGCTTTATATATGCAACCAGCCTAGGGTTTTACAAGAGTCCTAGTCGACTACTTCTTCGGGTTGCCTTGTTGGGCCTTCTCCATATTTGGTCTTCTCCATATTGGGCCGAGCCGGGTATACTAATAATGGGTACCCGAAGGGTATGCCCATGTCACTCATGGATATTGTCAATGTAAAGTAATATAACAAGTGCAATATGCAAGTATGTAGGAATCAATGCACAGTTCACACAAGTGTTTGCTTCTTGAGGTGGAGAGAGATAGGTGAACTGACTCAACATAAAAGTAAAAGAAAGGCCCTTCGCAGAGGGAAGCATTGATTGCTATATTTGTGCTAGAGCTTTGGTTTTGAAAACAAGAAACAATTTTGTCAACGGTAGTAATAAAGCATATGTATCATGTAAATTATATCTTACAAGTTGCAAGCCTCATGCATAGTATACTAATAGTGCCCGCACCTTGTCCTAATTAGCGTGGATTACCGGGATTGTCATCGCAATACACATGTTTTAACCAAGTGTCACAAAGGGGTACCTCTATGCCGCCTGTACAAAGGTCTAAGGAGAAAGCTCGCATTTGGATTTCTCGCTTTTGATTATTCTCAACTTAGACATCCATACCGGGACAACATAGACAACAGATAATGGACTCCTCTTTAATGCATAAGCATGTAGCAACAATTAATGTTCTCATATGAGATTGAGGATATATGTCCAAAACTGAAACTTCCACCATGGATCATGGCTTTAGTTAGCGGCCCAATGTTCTTCTCTAACATTATGCATGCTCTAACCATTAAATGAGTGGTAAATCTCCCTTACTTCAGACAAGATGGACATGCATAGCAACTCACATGATATTCAACAAAGAGTAGTTGATGGCGTCCCCAGGAACATGGTTATCGCACAACAAACAACTTAATAAGAGATAAAGTGCATAAGTACATATTCAATACCACAATAGTTTTTAAGCTATTTGTCCCATGAGCTATATATTGCAAAGGTAAAGAATGGAAATTTTAAAGGTAGCACTCAAGCAATTTAATTTGGAATGGCGGAGAAATACCATCTAGTAGGTAGGTATGGTGGACACAAATGGCTTAGTGGTTGGCTCAAGGATTTTGGATGCATGAGAAGTATTCCCTCTCGATACAAGGTTTAGGCTAGCAAGGTTATTTGAAACAAACGCAAGGATGAACCGGTGCAGCAATACTCACATAAAAGACATATTGTAAACATTATAAGAGTCTACACCGTCTTCCTTGTTGTTCAAACTCAATACTAGAAATTATCTAGACTTTAGAGAGACCAATTATGCAAACCAAATTTTAGCAAGCTCTATGTATTTCTTCATTAATAGGTGCAAAGTATATGATGCAAGAGCTTAAACATGAGCACAACAATTGCCAAGTATCAAATTATTCAAGACATTTTAGAATTACTACATGTAGCATTTCCCGATTCCAACCATATAACAATTTAACGAAGAAGATTCAACCTTCGCCATGAATATTATGAGTAAAGCCTAAGGACATATTTGTCCATATGCAACAGCGGAGCATGTCTCTCTCCCACACAATGAATGCTAGGATCCATTTTATTCAAACAAAAACAAAAACAAACCGACGCTCCAAGCAAAGCACATAAGATGTGACCGAATAAAAATATAGTTTCAAGAGAAGGAACCTGATAATTTGTCGATGAAGAAGGGGATGCCTTGGGCATCCCCAAGCTTAGACGCTTGAGTCTTCTTAAAATATGCAGGGGTGAACCACCAGGGCATCCCCAAGCTTAGAGCTTTCACTCTCCTTGATCGTAGTATATCATCCTCCTCTCTTGACCCTTGAAAACTTCCTCCACACCAAACTCGAAACAAACTCATTAGAGGGTTAGTGCATAATAAAAATTCACATTTTCAGAGGTGACACAATCATTCTTAACACTTCTGGACATTGCCCAAAGCTACTGGAAGTCAATGGAACAAAGGAATCCATCCCACATAACAAAAGAGGCAATGCGAAATAAAAGGCAGAATGTGTCAAAACAGAACAGTCCGTAAAGACGAATTTTATTGAGGCACCAGACTTGCTCAAATGAAAATGCTCAAATTGAATGAAAGTTGCGTACATATCTGAGGATCATTCACGTAAATTGGCATAATTTTCTGAGTTACCTACAGAGAATTAGACCCAGATTCGTGACAGAAAGAAATCTGTTTCTGCGCAGTAATCCAAATCTAGTATGAACCTTACTATCAAAGACTTTACTTGGCACAACAATGCAACAAAATTAAGATAAGGAGAGGTTGCTACAGTAGTAACAACTTCCAAGATACAAATACAAAATAAAAGTACTGTAACAAAATAAACACATGGGTTATCTCCCAAGAAGTTCTTTCTTTATAGCCATTAAGATGGGCTCAGCAGTTTCAATGATGCACTCGCAAGAAATAGTAGTTGAAACAAAAGACAGCATCAAGAGGCAAATTCAAAACAAATTTAAGCCTAACATGCTTCCTATGCATAGGAATCTTGTAAATAAACAAATTCATGAAGCATAATGCAACAAGCATAGAAAGATAAAACAAGTGTAACTTCAAAAATTTCAGCATATAGAGAGGTGTTTTAGTAACATGAAAACTTCTACAACCATATTTTCCTCTCTCATAATAACTTTCAGTGGCATCATGAACAAACTCAACAATATAAGTATCACATAAAGCATTCTTATCATGAGTCTCATGCATAAAATTATTACTCTCCACATAGGCATAATCAATTTTATTAGTTGTAGTGGGAGCAAATTCAACAAAGTAGCTATCATTATTATTCTCATCATCAAATATAGGAGGCATATTGTAATCATAATCAAATTTATCCTCCATAACAGGCGGTACTAAAAGACCAATATCATTATAATCATCATAAATAGGAGGCAAAGTATCATCAAAGTAAATTTTCTCCTCAATGCTTGGGGGCCTAAAAATATCATGCTCATCAAAGCCAGCTTCCCCAAGCTTAGAATTTTCCATATCATTAGCAACAATGGTGTTCAAAGCGTTCGTACTAATATGTTCCATAGGTTTTTTAATTTTCGCATCAAACCATCCATGTCTTAAATCAGGAAATAGAATAAGAAGCTCATTGTTGTCCATTATGCCTAACTAGTGTAAACAAGAAACAAAAAGATGCAATTGCAGGATCTAAAGGAAATAGCTTCGAGCACACACACAACGGCACCAGAAAAGTACTTTACCTGGGACCGGAGTATGAGTGCCTTTTACCTTTCCTCCCCGGCAACGGCGCCAGAAAAGTGCTTGATGTCTACGGGTGCTTCTATTCTTGTAGACAGTGTTGGGCCTCCAAGAGCAGAGGTTTGTAGAACAGCAGCAAGTTTCCCTTAAGTGGATCACCCAAGGTTTATCGAACTCAGGGAGGAAGAGGTCAAAGATATCCCTCTCATGCAACCCTGCAACCACAAAGCAAGAAGTCTCTTGTGTCCCCAACACACCTAATAGGTGCACTAGTTCGGTGAAGAGATAGTGAAATACAGGTGGTATGAATAAATATGAGCAGTAGCAACGGCACCAGAAAAGTGCTTTGCTGTCCAGGACTGGTGTGTGATTGATGGTGGTAATATTGCAGGAAGTATAGATGCAGCAAAACAGTAAACAAACAGCGATAGCAGTATTTAGGAACAAGGCCTAGGGATCATACTTTCACTAGTGGACACTCTCAACATTGATCACATAACAGAATAAATAGATAGATGCTAGACTCTACACCCTCTTGTTGGATGATGAACATCACTAACTGTGTAGGATTACACGAACCCTCAATGCCGGAGTTAACAAGCTCCACAATATTCAATGTTCATATTTAAATAACCTTAGAGTGCATGACAGATCAACATAACCAAACCAAGTACTAACATAGCATGCACACTGTCACCTTCACACTACGAAAGGAGGAATAGATCACATCAATACTATCATAGCAATAGTTAACTTCATAATCTACAAGAGATCACAATCATAGCCTACGCGAAGTACTACACGATGCACACACTGTCACCATTACACCATGCAGGAGGAATAAACTACTTTAATAACATCACTAGAGTAGCACACAGATAAATTGTGATACAAAACACATTGCAATCATAAAGAGATATAAATAAGCACTTCACTATGCCATTCATAACAGTGAATAAGTATTCTGTGAAATATAGCCTAAGAGACCCACACGGTGCACACACTGTCACCTTTACACACGTGGGACAAGGAGTCTCCGGAGATCACATAAGTAAAACCCACTTGACTAGCATAATGATATTTAGATTACAAGCATCATCATATGAATCTCAATCATGTAAGTCAGCTCATGAGATTATTGTATTGAAGCACATAGGAGAGAGATTAACCACATAGCTACCGGTACAGCCCCGAGACTCGATGGAGAACTACTCCCTCCTCATGGGAGACAGCAGCGTTGATGAAGATGGCGGTGGTGTTGATGGAGAAGCCTTCCGGAGGCACTTCCCCGTCCCGGCGGCGTGCCGGAACAGAGACTCCTGTCCCTCAGGTCTTGGCTTCGCGATGGCGGCGGCTCAGGAAGGTTTCTCGTACCGTGGCTTTTTTCGTATCGTGTTTTAGGTCAGGGACCTTTATATAGGCAAAGAGGCGGCGTCAGAAGGTCAACGAGGCGACGACACAACAGGGCGGCGCGGCCCACACCCTAGCCGCGCCAGCCTGGTGTGTGGTGGGCCTGTTGTCAACACCCGGATTTTTAAGTCCAGATGCCTATTATGCCATACATCGCAATCCCAGGAATATTGTTGTTGCGAGACATAATAGTTGAATATCATAGAGTCATCATTTATTACAACACATAATCGTCTTACAAAGGTAGATCACATGATCCAATATTACAATAGTAGTTGATCTAGTGATCAACGAACATCACAAATAGCGGAAGCGAAGTAGTAGTGGCTATCTAATCCACAGGCCAACGCTTGACGTCAGGACCGATCCTAGTTGTCGTAGACGTCCTGCTGTCCATCTTCCTCGTACTGCTGTTCACCTTCATGGTCTGGCCATTTGAATAGCCAGGGACAAATCCATGAGTACTTTAAAGTACTCGCAAACTAATACTAGTGTAAGCACGATCAATTTTTAGTAAGGGGATACTAAGCTCTAGGTTTATTTGCATAAAGCCAAGTTTATTTCATAAACATTTAGAAAAGACTCTTCATTTGCTAAACTAACTCAAGTGGGAACATTAGTGTCATTCCCACAACTCTGTTGTGATTCAATTCAAAGTCACCATTCACCTTTCAAATTCAAGTCCCAAGTCATATGTCACATTTTTGAAATTTGTCTGATGACGGAACAGTATGGCCTTTCCAACCGTCCATAACCGTGGACACGGCTATTCGAATAGTGAAACACTCTAAACAAAGTGGACATGGCTATTTTAGTTTCTTTTTAATTTCTTTGGAAACCACTTGGATTTGGTTTGATAAGTACTAGGTAAGATGTGTGAAGGTTTTCCAAACCTCTAAACAAAGTGGAAAGGTCTAGGGTAAAGATTTATAATTATAGCCATAGGCACATATGCCTTTTTCTTATTTAATTTCCTTTTATTCTATTTTAATTAGGATGGTGAAAAGAGGGGTGAGGTTTAGGGTTTAAGACCACTTCAAATACTAATAACAAGCAATCATAGCAATAACACAAGAATTAAGCAAGATCACTATGTATCATACTCTATTTAATAAAAGTTCTTGTTGGTTCCAAAATTTGGAACTAGTGAAATTCATTTGTTTTAATTTGAAATTCTTGGGATGTTACAAACCCTTCCCCCTTAAACAAATCTCGTCCCGAGATTTTAAGAAAAGTTAGGTTCCTAAGAGAGATTGAATATTTTATTAACAGGAAGACATACTTGGCATGGTCTGGGGTGCTTCCTGAGCTTCAGTGGCAGTCATGTGGTAGAGGCGGCCGTTGTTGTTGTTCTGGTTCCTTCTACCGGCGACGCTGTTCTTTGGGCAGGTGCAGCGGTGTTGGCGGCAATCTTGGCAAGCTTCTTGGGGCACTCATTGGAATAGTGACCCACGACTCCACATTCATAGCGATTAATGGTGGACTTGTCCTTCGGGGTGTGAGGATAGCATTGCTTCCAGTCCTCGGGCCAGTGTTGGTGTTGTTGTTGTTCCCATTGTTGTTGTTGCTGTTGGGGTTGTTGTTGTTGTGGTGGCTGTTGTTGTTGTTACCTCCGGGCTTCGGGGGTCCTCCGTTGTTGTTGTTGTTGTTGGGGCGATAAGTCTGAGCAGGGGGCTTGCTGTATCTTGGGGTGAATCCTCCAGAGGAGTTGTTGCGGTACTTCTGGGTATGGTGGGGTCCATTACGGTTCATCATTAACGCTTGCGGTTCTCATTGGCCTGATGCAGCTTTCCTTCCATCTGTATGGCTGAGTCTACGAGGGCTTCGAGGTCAGCGAACGGAATATTCACTAACACAGTTTGCATCTCGTCATGCAGTCCGTTCAGAAATCTTTCCTTCCTCTTCTCGTTGGTGTCGGTCTCATCCGGGGCGTACCTTGACAGAGTGAGAAACCTGTCACGGTATTCCACCACCGACATCCTTCCTTGCTTGAGTTCACGAAACTCGTCTCTCATCTTCTTGATCAGTCCTTGGGGCACATGGTATTTGCTAAACTTCAGCTTGAAGTCTTCCCAGGTCATCATCTGTCCCGCATTCATTGCACGGGCACTTGTCCACCAGGCTCTGGCAGGTCCTGACAGGTAGTGGGTGGCAAACGATACTTTCTGCGGCTTCAACTCCCGCAACTTCGAGGTTGTTCTCCATGGTGCTGGAGCAGTCCTTGACATCTAGGGGCTCTTCAGTCTTGCTGAACATCGGTGGGTTGGTGTTCTGAAAATTCTTCAGCTTCGATCCAGGGTGATCGTGGTTTCCATGGCCTTGATTGTTCTTAGCTATCTGTTGCAGTGCGGCAAGGTTTGCTTGGCGTTCAGCTCTTTCGGCTTCGCGGTCTGCCATCATTGTCTGCAGCAGTTGCATCATGGCATCCTGGGTGGCGTTGCAGGTTGGTGGGGCCATCTGGACATTGAGGTAGATGATGAGATAAGGGGGAAATTTCTATGTTTTGTTTTGGTAAAGTTAAAAAAATTCATAACTTAAAAATTTGAGTAGTGTTGCAGGGGTAAAACCGACAACACTTTTTCATTCATACCAAGCATCACATATTACAAAGCTAACACACCGTTGGTTTGAAGAACCATTCATCGCTCTACGATACAAGGGGGATCCTGATACAACTCACACCTACTTAAGTGCTGGAGTGATACTACTCTTCGGGGTGGAATTCTTCGTCTTCATGGGTAATGTGCTTGGCGAGAGGCGAGGGCGTTGTCCAAATCCCTACGGGTTTTGTACTTCCTGAAGTCTTGGTGTGCTACATAGGGGTTCATCTCTGTGTGCGGGGGCATGGTCATCGGTCTTCCCATGGAGTCATGTCTTGGGTAGTAGATGAAGCGAGTGTTCTTGATCTTGTCCTCATTTTGTCCGCACAGACGGAAAATTGCTTCTTGCATAGCTCTGTCTAATCCTTCCTTCCAGGTGTTTCCCGTTACAGAAAACCAGATGGTTTCCCATACCGGGGCTCCAAGCTTTCTTCGTAGATCGGTAGAAACGTCCCACCGAGGTGGTTCTCCGGAGTGGTTTTTTAGGGGTATTCCGAAGAACTCGGGATACGGATGGCCTAGGTATTCCACTAGTTGCTTCAAATCTTTTTCGAACGTTAGGTCTCCTCATGACCAAGCTGATAGAACTCCCAATGGTACTCCATACGTGAGCAATGAGGATGAGTAAGTTAAAGAAGTGATCAAGTGTGCAAAATTTTAGGTACAATTACAAAGAAAAGTAGAGCATGGATTTATTCTTTTGAAAAGATCTTAAGATAAGGGTGAGAATAAGTTTTCAGAAATATTCACTTTCTTTGTTTTGAAACTAAGTTTTTCGGACGTCCATTCTAACTAGGGTCTCCTAAGGTCAAACAATGGCTCTGATACCAACTTGTCAACACCCGGATTTTTAAGTCCAGATGCCTATTATGCCATACATCGCAATCCCAGGAATATTGTTGTTGCGAGACATAATAGTTGAATATCATAGAGTCATCATTTATTACAACACATAATCGTCTTACAAAGGTAGATCACATGATCCAATATTACAATAGTAGTTGATCTAGTGATCAACGAACATCACAAATAGCGGAAGCGAAGTAGTAGTGGCTATCTAATCCACAGGCCAACGCTTGACGTCAGGAGCGATCCTAGTTGTCGTAGACGTCCTGCTGTCCATCTTCCTCGTACTGCTGTTCACCTTCATGGTCTGGCCATTTGAATAGCCAGGGACAAAGCCATGAGTACTTTAAAGTACTCGCAAACTAATACTAGTGTAAGCACGATCAATTTTTAGTAAGGGGATACTAAGCTCTAGGTTTATTTGCATAAAGCCAAGTTTATTTCATAAACATTTAGAAAAGACTCTTCATTTGCTAAACTAACTCAAGTGGGAACATTAGTGTCATTCCCACAACTCTGTTGTGATTCAATTCAAAGTCACCATTCACCTTTCAAATTCAAGTCCCAAGTCATATGTCACATTTTTGAAATTTGTCTGATGACGGAACAGTATGGCCTTTCCAACCGTCCATAACCGTGGACACGGCTATTCGAATAGTGAAACACTCTAAACAAAGTGGACATGGCTATTTTAGTTTCTTTTTAATTTCTTTGGAAACCACTTGGATTTGGTTTGATAAGTACTAGGTAAGATGTGTGAAGGTTTTCCAAACCTCTAAACAAAGTGGAAAGGTCTAGGGTAAAGATTTATAATTATAGCCATAGGCACATATGCCTTTTTCTTATTTAATTTCCTTTTATTCTATTTTAATTAGGATGGTGAAAAGAGGGGTGAGGTTTAGGGTTTAAGACCACTTCAAATACTAATAACAAGCAATCATAGCAATAACACAAGAATTAAGCAAGATCACTATGTATCATACTCTATTTAATAAAAGTTCTTGTTGGTTCCAAAATTTGGAACTAGTGAAATTCATTTGTTTTAATTTGAAATTCTTGGGATGTTACAAACCCTTCCCCCTTAAACAAATCTCGTCCCGAGATTTTAAGAAAAGTTAGGTTCCTAAGAGAGATTGAATATTTTATTAACAGGAAGACATACTTGGCATGGTGCAGGGTGCTTCACGAGCTTCGATGCGATCATGTGGTAGAGGCGGCCGTTGTTGTTGTTCTGGTTCCTTCTACCGTGACGGCTATTCTGTTGCTGGGCAGGTGCAGCGGTGTTGGCGGCAATCTTGGCAAGCTTCTTGGGGCACTCATTGGAATAGTGACCCACGACTCCACATTCATAGCAGTTAATGGTGGACTTGTCCTTCGGGGTGACGGGGATAGCATTGCTTCCAGTCCTCGGGCCAGTGTTGGTGTTGTTGTTGTTCCCATTGTTGTTGTTGCTGTTGGGGTTGTTGTTGTTGTGGTGGCTGTTGTTGTTGTTACCTCCGGGCTTCGGGGGTCCTCCGTTGTTGTTGTTGTTGTTGGGGCGATAAGTCTGAGCAGGGGGCTTGCTGTATCTTGGGGTGAATCCTCCAGAGGAGTTGTTGCGGTACTTCTGGGTATGGTGGGGTCCATTCTGGTTCATCATTCTGCGCTTGCGGTTCTCATTGGCCTGATGCAGCTTTCCTTCCATCTGTATGGCTGAGTCTACGAGGGCTTCGAGGTCAGCGAACGGAATATTCACTAACACAGTTTGCATCTCGTCATGCAGTCCGTTCAGAAATCTTTCCTTCCTCTTCTCGTTGGTGTCGGTCTCATCCGGGGCGTACCTTGACAGAGTGAGAAACCTGTCACGGTATTCCACCACCGACATCCTTCCTTGCTTGAGTTCACGAAACTCGTCTCTCATCTTCTTGATCAGTCCTTGGGGCACATGGTATTTGCTAAACTTCAGCTTGAAGTCTTCCCAGGTCATCATACATCCCGCATTCATTGCACGGGCACTTGTCCACCAGGCTCTGGCAGGTCCTGACAGGTAGTGGGTGGCAAACAGTACTTTTTCTGCGGCTTCAACTCCCGCAACTTCGAGGTTGTTCTCCATGGTCTGGAGCCAGTCATCAGCATCTAGGGGCTCTTCAGTCTTGCTGAACATCGGTGGGTTGGTGTTCTGAAAATTCTTCAGCTTCGATCCAGGGTGATCGTGGTTTCCATGGCCTTGATTGTTCTTAGCTATCTGTTGCAGTGCGGCAAGGTTTGCTTGGCGTTCAGCTCTTTCGGCTTCGCGGTCTGCCATCATTGTCTGCAGCAGTTGCATCATGGCATCCTGGGTGGCGTTGCAGGTTGGTGGGGCCATCTGGACATTGAGGTAGATGATGAGATAAGGGGGAAATTTCTATGTTTTGTTTTGGTAAAGTTAAAAAAATTCATAACTTAAAAATTTGAGTAGTGTTGCAGGGGTAAAACCGACAACACTTTTTCATTCATACCAAGCATCACATATTACAAAGCTAACACACCGTTGGTTTGAAGAACCATTCATCGCTCTACGATACAAGGGGGATCCTGATACAACTCACACCTACTTAAGTGCTGGAGTGATACTACTCTTCGGGGTGGAATTCTTCGTCTTCATGGGTAATGTGCTTGGCGAGAGGCGAGGGCGTTGTCCAAATCCCTACGGGTTTTGTACTTCCTGAAGTCTTGGTGTGCTACATAGGGGTTCATCTCTGTGTGCGGGGGCATGGTCATCGGTCTTCCCATGGAGTCATGTCTTGGGTAGTAGATGAAGCGAGTGTTCTTGATCTTGTCCTCATTTTGTCCGCACAGACGGAAAATTGCTTCTTGCATAGCTCTGTCTAATCCTTCCTTCCAGGTGTTTCCCGTTACAGAAAACCAGATGGTTTCCCATACCGGGGCTCCAAGCTTTCTTCGTAGATCGGTAGAAACGTCCCACCGAGGTGGTTCTCCGGAGTGGTTTTTTAGGGGTATTCCGAAGAACTCGGGATACGGATGGCCTAGGTATTCCACTAGTTGCTTCAAATCTTTTTCGAACGTTAGGTCTCCTCCGCGACCAAGCTGATAGAACTCCCAATGGTACTCCATCTGTGAGCAATGAGGATGAGTAAGTTAAAGAAGTGATCAAGTGTGCAAAATTTTAGGTACAATTACAAAGAAAAGTAGAGCATGGATTTATTCTTTTGAAAAGATCTTAAGATAAGGGTGAGAATAAGTTTTCAGAAATATTCACTTTCTTTGTTTTGAAACTAAGTTTTTCGGACGTCCATTCTAACTAGGGTCTCCTAAGGTCAAACAATGGCTCTGATACCAACTTGTCAACACCCGGATTTTTAAGTCCAGATGCCTATTATGCCATACATCGCAATCCCAGGAATATTGTTGTTGCGAGACATAATAGTTGAATATCATAGAGTCATCATTTATTACAACACATAATCGTCTTACAAAGGTAGATCACATGATCCAATATTACAATAGTAGTTGATCTAGTGATCAACGAACATCACAAATAGCGGAAGCGAAGTAGTAGTGGCTATCTAATCCACAGGCCAACGCTTGACGTCAGGAGCGATCCTAGTTGTCGTAGACGTCCTGCTGTCCATCTTCCTCGTACTGCTGTTCACCTTCATGGTCTGGCCATTTGAATAGCCAGGGACAAAGCCATGAGTACTTTAAAGTACTCGCAAACTAATACTAGTGTAAGCACGATCAATTTTTAGTAAGGGGATACTAAGCTCTAGGTTTATTTGCATAAAGCCAAGTTTATTTCATAAACATTTAGAAAAGACTCTTCATTTGCTAAACTAACTCAAGTGGGAACATTAGTGTCATTCCCACAACTCTGTTGTGATTCAATTCAAAGTCACCATTCACCTTTCAAATTCAAGTCCCAAGTCATATGTCACATTTTTGAAATTTGTCTGATGACGGAACAGTATGGCCTTTCCAACCGTCCATAACCGTGGACACGGCTATTCGAATAGTTCTACACTCTGCAGAGGTCGTACACTTGTGCCACAACATTTGCAATAATCCGTCAGGGTTAACTGGCCCTGATTTACCATACTCCGTATGCGGACTACCAACCATAACCTTTCACTTACATACTCTAGTATAGGCACCTCTCCCCATGAGTTTGGCCTCCCGGTGAAAACCGCAGTCAACCCGGGAACTGCACAGGGCCTGGGCCGGACATTCACCTCATTCCACATCATATCGCATCGTTTCGTTTGTTGTAGAGGCAGCTTTCGGCCTAACCCCGATGACGCTTGTTCAGAGGGAACCCATACTAAAGCACATAAATTTCTAGTTAAGCCCTTACCCATTTTGGGTATTGTGGGGGTACTTTCAAATTGGAATGGTATCACATCCGAACCCAACCATCAGTTTTTGTAAAATTCACCAAGTCCTTCACAAGTCATATTCACCTTCAAAATCTTTCAATAGAATGAATCATCATTCCAAGGTTTTTAAAGTCATTTCATTTCACATGATCCCATCTAGAGTAGTCAATTTTATTTGTTTAGCACTAGCAACTAGTCATGAGGGGTGCTAACTAGCTTATCTTGCTCTAAGCTAACTTTGATGCTCTTGTTCTACTCTATATCTAAATCAATGAATCATGAATCAAAAAGTAAACTTTGATAAACAAAATTTAGTAAAGCTTGTAAAGTGAAAACTTGGGATAGGAGCATTATGCATAAACTAAAAATAATGGTGCCTTGCTCTTGTAGAGCTTTGCACAAGGGAACCTTGCAAGAGTGTTAGCTTGCCTTGATTGGTGAGGTGATCAAAGTTTTCTGGCTCTTCCTCCTGGTAGAATACCTCTTCCTCTTGATAGTCTCCGGTACTAGCGTCTATAAATGAATACGAGGATACAATCACCAAACAACACTTAAGTAGTCTTAATTAGCCTTATTGGCTCACACAAAGGATCTAGCATCACTACTTAACATTTATTCACAAATTATTCTAGGGTTTCTTTATTTAATATTAGGAGAAATAATTTCCTCTCATTGAAAAGTTGAATTAAGTTTTTTCTTTGGTTTGGAGAAATAATTTCCTCTCATTGAATTCTTCTTAAGATTTAATTTCTCTTATGAATAATATATGACCTAGGTTGACTAAAGTCAACCTCTTCATACTTATCATTTGAGAAAATGCTTTAAATGAGGTTCCATACCTCATGCAATTTAATACTAACATGGTAGTGATTTAATGTCACCAAATAACTCAATATGAGATTATATAGACCATGGTCACTACCTCATGTTGAATTACTTGAGAACAAGATTTAAACGAGAGGAATACCTCTCATATGATTTATCACATAGTTGTAACTAATTTAAAACTACTAGTGAGGTGATTCAATATTCTCAAATAACCAGGGATGATCCCATGTTGACCAAGGTCAACACTTCACACTTAGTATTTGAGAAAAGGGATTTAAATGAGATTCATCATCTCATGTGTTTTAAATAACCTTTGCAATTTAAATACTATGTTGATTTAAATTCTACAAGTGAGCAAGTATGAGCCTAAGCAGTTAAAGGTCAACACATTACTTCATATCACTTGTGAGAATGATTTAAATGAGGTGCTACACCTCATAGATTTAAATTCTAGGATTTGGATATAGTTTAAATGGGCTAGTATTGACTACATAGCCACTATTCTGCTTCTAGCCCATGATCATGTACAGAACATATATCATATTTTTACATACTAAATTAGGGTTTGTTAAATGTGAATTATTGCAATTGGATTCACTTCAAAATTCACAATGGTTGATTTTTAAGATTTATTTGAATACAGAAAAGTATCTGTTTTGTTATTTTTGCTATTCAAAAACTACACAACATATGGGGTTGAATCCAGTGAGGTTAGCTAGATAATTTCATAAGCTTTCTATAGCATTTTGAATCACCAGATTTGGATTTGTAGATTTGGAAATATTCAATTTCTAGCACTGCATCAGTATTGATTTTTAAACTAAAAGAATTTACCAAATTCAAATAAAAGGGCCAGCGCGGGAAACTTGACGGGCCCGAGAGAGGGAGAGGAGTTGGGCTGGCCCAGCTACGCGTCTGGCGTGAGCGGGCCGCCTGACAAGATGGGGCCCAGGCGTCAGTGGGTTAATTCACCGAATCGGTATCCACTCACCTGAGCCGTGCGATCAGAAGCTGATCCGACGATCGACCGTCGTCGTCGTCGACGGGGGAGGAGGGCGTGCTGCGACGGCGAGGTAGGGGGTCGGCGGCTTGATGGAGCTCCGGCGAGGGGCGACGCTGGTTCGAGGAGAGGTTGTAGATGACGAGGAGTTGAATGGTGGTCGCGGCGTCGCTTGGGGTGGCCTAAATCGAAGGGTGGTTCTGCGGCGGACTCCGGCGATCGACGTCTCGATTGGAGCGTTCTACTGCGCAATGTGGATGATAGAGGGATCGAGGAGGATCAGAAGGAAGAGTGGAGCGAGTTTGGTGTGGAAGGAGAAGGCTAAGGGGGCCTCTTTTTATAGTTGCGTTGGGTGGCCGTAGGGTGCTGCAAGGTCGACGGTGGCGACGGCGTTCGAGGGCGCGAAGGGGCAAGATAGGGGCGTTCTAGGTAGCTGCGATCATGGCGGTCACGACGCGCGTGAAGGGGCAGCGAGGGGAGGACGGGAGCATGCGGTATCATCGTCGTCCTCGCAGTACGGGCGCGGCAGAGTGGTGATCATAGCGACGGCGACGATGCAGGGGCGTGCTTTGGACAGTGTCTAGCAGCTAGAGGGTGGCGAGGGGATGGGTGATGCAGCGGTAGCCTTTGCAGAAAGGGGCTAGTACGAGCGAGCGCGCGATGCTCTAGCGTGCTCCAGGGCGTGGTCACCGCGTGCCTGGCACGTCCTGGCACGGTGCTGGGCGTGCTGGGTTTGGCCAATGCTGTGGCTTGGAGAGCTAGGGCAGGGTACAGGCGTGCTCAGGGAGGCTCGGTGATGCTCCAGGACAAGGGAATAGGTTGAAATGGTGGCCAGAGGTGGAGATGCCAAAGGTGGCCGGCATGGCCACGGTAGGCTTAGTCTAGGGTTTCTTTTCTTCCTCCTCTCACTTTAATCGATCAAGGCAAGTACTGGGATGATGCAGGGGCTGTAAGAGAGTGTAATGATCAAAGGCAAAAGGGGTTTAGTGAAGAAACCAGAGGATAATAGGGTGTAGCTCAAATCTGGATTATTGCAAGCAAGGTGTTCGATCATATGGCCGCATGAAGTTTTTATTCGAATTTTGGAAATATTTTTGGTGAATCTCATTTATATAATTAAAGTGAAGTATTGGTGGTGGTGGCACTCAATTTGGAGTTGTTTTGCAAAATGTCAAAAGTGACATGATCTTTACTTTATTTCAGCATCCCTACTTGTCACTTTTATTCTGGTCAACCTAGTCAACTCTAGCCATGGTGGTCAACATCAAAGTTACTCACCTTGACATGGTCTTGGATGACATGGCTTTGGTTGACCAAGTTTAGTTCAAGAAATGAGAAAACCAGAGGGGTAAAGTAGTGAAGAAAATATTTTTGGGACAAGTGACCATTATCATATGTATGTAAGATTTTTGATTTCCTTGTGTTTGATTCTTGATCCAATGATGCAATTGTGTTAGTTTATCATATTGAAGTATTCTACAAGCAAGGGAGCAAGCAATTATGGCCTAGGTTGAAGATTTGCAAATTTGGCTAAGTGTATGTGAGTGAATTTTAGAGATTTTCTCACTATGTGATTTCTCTCCATTTGATTTGACTTTTATTGACTCTAATGTGATTCTTATGGGTTTAGGAACATGTTCAAACCATTGAAACCATTTCAAATGGTCTTGTTCAAAGATTTGCAAAAATGGCCATAACACATAAGAGATGAGGTGTCAAATTTTACTAAACTTGTAAATGGTTGATCTTGCTTTACTTGGACATGGGTTAGGGTCAATTTAGGGTTATATTAGGTTGAGGGATGGTTTCACATCATTTGGTAAAGGTTTAAAGGCATAGATCAAGATTTGGGTATTATGGCTATGTGTCACATATGCCTCTATGCATATGTGGCATTTGATTTTTAATTTGACTTTGCTTGACCCAATTGGTTTTGTTGAGTGTTGAAATGGTATATGGAAGTGATCCCATCATTCACAACATGTATTAGGGTCAATATTCTTAAATTCACAAATTTGCCATTTTACTTTCATATGCCTTTATGGTATTTTTAGTTTCTTTTTAATTTCTTTGGAAACCACTTGGATTTGGTTTGATAAGTACTAGGTAAGATGTATGAAGGTTTTCCAAACCTCTAAACAAAGTGGAAAGGTCTAGGGTAAAGATTTATAATTATAGCCATAGGCACATATGCCTTTTTCTTATTTAATTTCCTTTTATTCTATTTTAATTAGGATGGTGAAAAGAGGGGTGAGGTTTAGGGTTTAAGATCACTTCAAATACTAATAACAAGCAATCATAGCAATAACACAAGAATTAAGCAAGATCACTATGTATCATACTCTATTTAATAAAAGTTTTTGTTGGTTCCAAAATTTGGAACTAGTGAAATTCATTTGTTTTATTTTGAAATTCTTGGGATGTTACAAACCCTTCCCCCTTAAACAAATCTCGTCCCGAGATTTTAAGAAAAGTTAGGTTCCTAAGAGAGATTGAATATTTTATTAACAGGAAGACATACTTGGCATGGTCTGGGGTGCTTCACGAGCTTCGATGTGATCATGTGGTAGAGGCGGCCGTTGTTGTTGTTCTGGTTCCTTCTACCGGCGAAGCGACGCTGTTGCTGGGCAGGTGCAGCGGTGTTGGCGGCAATCTTGGCAAGCTTCTTGGGGCACTCATTGGAATAGTGACCCACGACTCCACATTCATAGCAGTTAATGGTGGACTTGTCCTTCGGGGTGACGGGGATAGCATTGCTTCCAGTCCTCGGGCCAGTGTTGGTGTTGTTGTTGTTCCCATTGTTGTTGTTGCTGTTGGGGTTGTTGTTGTTGTGGTGGCTGTTGTTGTTGTTACCTCCGGGCTTCGGGGGTCCTCCGTTGTTGTTGTTGTTGTTGGGGCGATAAGTCTGAGCAGGGGGCTTGCTGTATCTTGGGGTGAATCCTCCAGAGGAGTTGTTGCGGTACTTCTGGGTATGGTGGGGTCCATTCTGGTTCATCATTCTGCGCTTGCGGTTCTCATTGGCCTGATGCAGCTTTCCTTCCATCTGTATGGCTGAGTCTACGAGGGCTTCGAGGTCAGCGAACGGAATATTCACTAACACAGTTTGCATCTCGTCATGCAGTCCGTTCAGAAATCTTTCCTTCCTCTTCTCGTTGGTGTCGGTCTCATCCGGGGCGTACCTTGACAGAGTGAGAAACCTGTCGCGGTATTCCACCACCGACATGCTTCCTTGCTTGAGTTCACGAAACTCGTCTCTCATCTTCTTGATCAGTCCTTGGGGCACATGGTATTTGCTAAACTTCAGCTTGAAGTCTTCCCAGGTCATCATCTGTCCCGCATTCATTGCACGGGCACTTGTCCACCAGGCTCTGGCAGGTCCTGACAGGTAGTGGGTGGCAAACAGTACTTTTTCTGCGGCTTCAACTCCCGCAACTTCGAGGTTGTTCTCCATGGTCTGGAGCCAGTCATCAGCATCTAGGGGCTCTTCAGTCTTGCTGAACATCGGTGGGTTGGTGTTCTGAAAATTCTTCAGCTTCGATCCAGGGTGATCGTGGTTTCCATGGCCTTGATTGTTCTGAGCTATCTGTTGCAGTGCGGCACGGTTTGCTTGGCGTTCAGCTCTTTCGGCTTCGCGGTCTGCCATCATTGTCTACAGCAGTTGCATCATGGCATCCTGGGTGGCGTTGCGGGTTGGTGGGGCCATCTGGACATTGAGGTAGATGATGAGATAAGGGGGAAATTTCTATGTTTTGTTTTGGTAAAGTTAAAAAAATTCATAACTTAAAAATTTGAGTAGTGTTGCAGGGGTAAAACCGACAACACTTTTTCATTCATACCAAGCATCACATATTACAAAGCTAACACACCGTTGGTTTGAAGAACCATTCATCGCTCTATGATACAAGGGGGATCCTGATACAACTCACACCTACTTAAGTGCTGGAGTGATACTACTCTTCGGGGTGGAATTCTTCGTCTTCATGGGTAATGTGCTTGGCGAGAGGTGAGGGCGTTGTCCAAATCCCTACGGGTTTTGTACTTCCTGAAGTCTTGGTGTGCTACATAGGGGTTCATCTCTGTGTGCGGGGGCATGGTCATCGGTCTTCCCATGGAGTCATGTCTTGGGTAGTAGATGAAGCGAGTGTTCTTGATCTTGTCCTCATTTTGTCCGCACAGACGGAAAATTGCTTCTTGCATAGCTCTGTCTAATCCTTCCTTCCAGGTGTTTCCCGTTACAGAAAACCAGATGGTTTCCCATACCGGGGCTCCAAGCTTTCTTCGTAGATCAGTAGAAACGTCCCACCGAGGTGGTTCTCCGGAGTGGTTTTTGAGGGGTATTCCGAAGAACTCAGGATACGGATGGCCTAGGTATTCCACTAGTTGCTTCAAATCTTTTTCGAACGTTAGGTCTCCTCCGCGACCAAGCTGATAGAACTCCCATTGGTACTCCATCTGTGAGCAATGAGGATGAGTAAGTTAAAGAAGTGATCAAGTGTGCAAAATTTTAGGTACAATTACAAACAAAGGAGAGCATGGATTTATTCTTTTGAAAAGATCTTAAGATAAGGGTGAGAATAAGTTTTCAGAAATATTCACTTTCTTTGTTTTGAAACTAAGTTTTTCGGACGTCCATTCTAACTAGGGTCTCCTAAGGTCAAACAATGGCTCTGATACCAACTTGTCAACACCCGGATTTTTAAGTCCAGATGCCTATTATGCCATACATCACAATCCCAGGAATATTGTTGTTGCGAGACATAATAGTTGAATATCATAGAGTCATCATTTATTACAACACATAATCGTCTTACAAAGGTAGATCACATGATCCAATATTACAATAGTAGTTGATCTAGTGATCAACGAACATCACAAATAGCGGAAGCGAAGTAGTAGTGGCTATCTAATCCACAGGCCAACGCTTGACGTCAGGAGCGATCCTAGTTGTCGTAGACGTCCTACTGTCCATCTTCCTCGTACTGCTGTTCACCTTCATGGTCTGGCCATTTGAATAGCCAGGGACAAAGCCATGAGTACTTTAAAGTACTCGCAAACTAATACTAGTGTAAGCACGATCAATTTTTAGTAAGGGGATACTAAGCTCTAGGTTTATTTGCATAAAGCCAAGTTTATTTCATAAACATTTAGAAAAGACTCTTCATTTGCTAAACTAACTCAAGTGGGAACATTAGTGTCATTCCCACAACTCTGTTGTGATTCAATTCAAAGTCACCATTCACCTTTCAAATTCAAGTCCCAAGTCATATGTCACATTTTTGAAATTTGTCTGATGACGGAACAGTATGGCCTTTCCAACCGTCCATAACCGTGGACACGGCTATTCGAATAGTTCTACACTCTGCAGAGGTCGTACACTTGTGCCACAACATTTGCAATAATCCGTCAGGGTTAACTGGCCCTGATTTACCATACTCCGTATGCGGACTACCAACCATAACCTTTCACTTACATACTCTAGTATAGGCACCTCTCCCCATGAGTTTGGCCTCCCGGTGAAAACCGCAGTCAACCCGGGAACTGCACAGGGCCTGGGCCGGACATTCACCTCATTCCACATCATATCGCATCGTTTTGTTTGTTGTAGAGGCAGCTTTCGGCCTAACCCCGATGACGCTTGTTCAAAGGGAACCCATACTAAAGCACATAAATTTCTAGTTAAGCCCTTACCCATTTTGGGTATTGTGGGGGTACTTTCAAATTGGAATGGTATCGCATCCAAACCCAACCATCAGTTTTTGTAAAATTCACCAAGTCCTTCACAAGTCATATTCACCTTCAAAATCTTTCAATAGAATGAATCATCATTCCAAGGCTTTTAAAGTCATTTCATTTCACATGATCCCATCTAGAGTAGTCAATTTTATTTGTTTAGCACTAGCAACTAGTCATGAGGGGTGCTAACTAGCTTGTCTTGCTCTAAGCTAACTTTGATGCTCTTGTTCTACTCTATATCTAAATCAATGAATCATGAATCAAAAAGTAAACTTTGATAAACAAAATTTAGTAAAGCTTGTAAAGTGAAAACTTGGGATAGGAGCATTAAGCGTAAACTAAAAATAATGGTGCCTTGCTCTTGTAGAGCTTTGCACAAGGGAACCTTGCAAGAGTGTTAGCTTGCCTTGATTGGTGAGGTGATCAAAGTTTTCTGGCTCTTCCTCCTGGTAGAATACCTCTTCCCCTTGATAGTCTCCGGTACTAGCGTCTATAAACGAATACGAGGATACAATCACCAAACAACACTTAAGTAGTCTTAATTAGCCTTATTGGCTCACACAAAGGATCTAGCATCACTACTTAACATTTATTCACAAATTATTCTAGGGTTTCTTTATTTAATATTAGGAGAAATAATTTCCTCTCATTGAAAAGTTGAATTAAGGTTTTTCTTTGGTTTGGAGAAATAATTTCCTCTCATTGAATTCTTCTTAAGATTTAATTTCTCTTATGAATAATATATGACCTAGGTTGACTAAAGTCAACCTCTTCATACTTATCATTTGAGAAAATGCTTTAAATGAGGTTCCATACCTCATGCAATTTAATACTAACATGGTAGTGATTTAATGTCACCAAATAACTCAATATGAGATTATATAGACCATGGTCACTACCTCATGTTGAATTACTTGAGAACAAGATTTAAACGAGAGGAATACCTCTCATATGATTTATCACATAGTTGTAACTAATTTAAAACTACTAGTGAGGTGATTCAATATTCTCAAATAACCAGGGATGATCCCATGTTGACCAAGGTCAACACTTCACACTTAGTATTTGAGAAAAGGGATTTAAATGAGATTCATCATCTCATGTGTTTTAAATAACCTTTGCAATTTAAATACTATGTTGATTTAAATTCTACAAGTGAGCAAGTATGAGCCTAAGCAGTTAAAGGTCAACACATTACTTCATATCACTTGTGAGAATGATTTAAATGAGGTGCTACACCTCATAGATTTAAATTCTAGGATTTGGATATAGTTTAAATGGGCTAGTATTGACTACATAGCCACTATTCTGCTTCTAGCCCATGATCATGTACAGAACATATATCATATTTTTACATACTAAATTAGGGTTTGTTAAATGTGAATTATTGCAATTGGATTCACTTCAAAATTCACAATGGTTGATTTTTAAGATTTATTTGAATACAGAAAAGTATCTGTTTTGTTATTTTTGCTATTCAAAAACTACACAACATATGGGGTTGAATCCAGTGAGGTTAGCTAGATAATTTCATAATCTTTCTATATCATTTTGAATCACCAGATTTGGATTTGTAGATTTGGAAATATTCAATTTCTAGCACTGCATCAGTATTGATTTTTAAACTAAAAGAATTTACCAAATTCAAATAAAAGGGCCAGCGCGGGAAACTTGACGGGCCCGAGAGAGGGAGAGGAGTTGGGCTGGCCCAGCTACGCGTCTGGCGCGAGCGGGCCGCCTGACAAGATGGGGCCCAGGCGTCAGTGGGTTAATTCACCGAATCGGTATCCACTCACCTGAGCCGTGCGATCAGAAGCTGATCCGAAGATCGACCGTCGTCGTCGTCGACGGGGGAGGAGGGCGTGCTGCGACGGCGAGGTAGGGGGTCGGCGGCTTGACGGAGCTCCGGCGAGGGGCGACGCTGGTTCGAGGAGAGGTTGTAGATGACGAGGAGTTGAATGGTGGTCGCGGCGTCGCTTGGGGTGGCCTAAATCGAAGGGTGGTTCTGCGGCGGACTCCGGCGATCGACGTCTCGATTGGAGCCTTCTACTGCGCAATGTGGATGAGAGAGGGATCGAGGAGGATCAGAAGGAAGAGTGGAGCGAGTTTGGTGTGGAAGGAGAAGGCTAAGGGGGCCTCTTTTTATAGTTGCGTTGGGTGGCCGTAGGGTGCTGCAAGGTCGACGGTGGCGACGGCGTTCGAGGGCGCGAAGGGGCAAGATAGGGGGCGTTCTAGGTAGCTGCGATCATGGCGGTCACGACGCGCGTGAAGGGGCAGCGAGGGGAGGACGGGAGCATGCGGTATCATCGTCGTCCTCGCAGTACGGGCGCGGCAGAGTGGTGATCATAGCGACGGCGACGATGCAGGGGCGTGCTTTGGACAGTGTCTAGCAGCTAGAGGGTGGCGAGGGGATGGGTGATGCAGTGGTAGCCTTTGCAGAAAGGGGCTAGTACGAGCGAGCGCGCGATGCTCTGGCGTGCTCCAGGGCGTGGTCACCGCGTGCCTGGCACGTCCTGGCACGGTGCTGGGCGTGCTGGGTTCGGCCCATGCTGTGGCTTGGAGAGCTAGGGCAGGGTACAGGCGTGCTCAGGGAGGCTCGGTGATGCTCCAGGACAAGGGAATAGGTTGAAATGGTGGCCAGAGGTGGAGATGCCAAAGGTGGCCGACATGGCCACGGTAGGCTTAGTCTAGGGTTTCTTTTCTTCCTCCTCTCACTTTAATCGATCAAGGCAAGTACTGGGATGATGCAGGGGCTGTAAGAGAGTGTAATGATCAAAGGCAAAAGGGGTTTAGTGAAGAAAAAAGAGGATAATAGGGTGTAGCTCAAATCTGGATTATTGCAAGCAAGGTGTTCGATCATATGGCCGCATGAAGTTTTTATTCGAATTTTGGAAATCTTTTTGGTGAATCTCATTTATATAATTAAAGTGAAGTATTGGTGGTGGTGGCACTCAATTTGGAGTTGTTTTGCAAAATGTCAAAAGTGACATGATCTTTACTTTATTTCAGCATCCCTACTTGTCACTTTTATTCTGGTCAACCTAGTCAACTCTAGCCATGGTGGTCAACATCAAAGTTACTCACCTTGACATGGTCTTGGATGACATGGCTTTGGTTGACCAAGTTTAGTTCAAGAAGTGAGAAAACCAGAGGGGTAAAGTAGTGAAGAAAATATTTTTGGGACAAGTGACCATTATCATATGTATGTAAGATTTTTGATTTCCTTGTGTTTGATTCTTGATCCAATGATGCAATTGTGTTAGTTTATCATATTGAAGTATTCTACAAGCAAGGGAGCAAGCAATTATGGCCTAGGTTGAAGATTTGCAAATTTGGTTAAGTGTATGTGAGTGAATTTTGGGGATTTTCTCACTATGTGATTTCTCTCCATTTGATTTGACTTTTATTGACTCTAATGTGATTCTTATGGGTTTAGGAACATGTTCAAACCATTGAAACCATTTCAAATGGTCTTGTTCAAAGATTTGCAAAAATGGCCATAACACATAAGAGATGAGGTGTCAAATTTTACTAAACTTGTAAATGGTTGATCTTGCTTTACTTGGACATGGGTTAGGGTCAATTTAGGGGTATATTAGGTTGAGGGATGGTTTCACATCATTTGGTAAAGGTTTAAAGGCATAGATCAAGATTTGGGTATTATGGCTATGTGTCACATATGCCTCTATGCATATGTGGCATTTGATTTTTAATTTGACTTTGCTTGACCCAATTGGTGTTGTTGAGTGTTGAAATGGTATATGGAAGTGATCCCATCATTCACAACATGTATTAGGGTCAATATTCTTAAATTCACAAATTTGCCATTTTACTCTCATATGCCTTTATGGCATTTTTAGTTTCTTTTTAATTTCTTTGGAAACCACTTGGATTTGGTTTGATAAGTACTAGGTAAGATGTATGAAGGTTTTCCAAACCTCTAAACAAAGTGGAAAGGTCTAGGGTAAAGATTTATAATTATAGCCATAGGCACATATGCCTTTTTCTTATTTAATTTCCTTTTATTCTATTTTAATTAGGATGGTGAAAAGAGGGGTGAGGTTTAGGGTTTAAGATCACTTCAAATACTAATAACAAGCAATCATAGCAATAACACAAGAATTAAGCAAGATCACTGATGACGCGTAAAGCACACGCTCGTTGGGAACCCCAAGTGGAAGGTGTGATGCGTACAGCAGCAAGTTTCCCTCAGTAAGAAACCAAGGTTTATCGAACCAGTAGGAGTCAAGAAGCACGTTGAAGGTTGATGGCGGCGGGATGTAGTGCGGCGCAACACCAGGGATTCCGGCGCCAACGTGGAACCTGCACAACACAACCAAAGTACTTTGCCCCAACGAAACAGTGAGGTTGTCAATCTCACCGGCTTGCTGTAACAAAGGATTAACCGTATTGTGTGGAAGATGATTGTTTGCAGAAAACAGTAGAACAAGATTGCGTATGATTGTATTTCAGTAAAGAGAATTGGACCAGGGTCCACAGTTCACTAGAGGTGTCTCTCCCATAAGACAAACAGCATGTTGGGTGAACAAATTACAGTTGGGCAATTGACAAATAAAGAGGGCATGACCATGCACATACATATCATGATGAGTATAGTGAGATTTAATTGGGCATTACGACAAAGTACATAGACCGCCATCCAACTGCATCTATGCCTAAAAAGTCCACCTTCAGGTTATCATCCGAACCCCCTCCAGTATTAAGTTGCAAAGCAACAGACAATTGCATTAAGTATGGTGCGTAATGTAATCAACAACTACATCCTTAGACATAGCATCAATGTTTTATCCCTAGTGGCAACAGCACAACACAACCTTAGAACTTTCTGTCAACATCCCGGTGTCAATGCAGGCATGAACCCACTATCGAGCATAAGTACTCCCTCTTGGAGTTACAAGCATCTACTTGGCCAGAGCATCTACTAGTAACGGAGAGCATGCAAGATCATAAACAACACATAGATATAACTTTTATAATCAACATAACATGTAGTCTCTATTCATCGGATCCCAACAAACGCAACATATAGAATTACAGATAGATGATCTTGATCATGTTAGGCAGCTCACAAGATCCGACAATGATAGCACAATGGGGAGAAGACAACCATCTAGCTGCTGCTATGGACCCATAGTCCAGGGGTAGACTACTCACACATCACTCCGGAGGCGACCATGGCGGCGTAGAGTCCTCCGGGAGATGATTCCCCTCTCCGGCAGGGTGCCGGAGGCGTTCTCCTGGATCCCCCGAGATGGGATCGGCGTTGGCGGCGTCTCTGGAAGGTTTTCCGTATCGTGGCTCTCGGTACTGGGGGTTTCGTCACGGAGGCTTTAAGTAGGCGGAAGGGTAGGTCAAGAGGCGGCGCGAGGGCCCCACACCACAGGGCCGCGCGGCCAAGGGGGGGGCCGCGCCGCCCTAGGGTGTGGCCCCCTCGTGGCCCCTCTTCGTCTCGTCTTCGGACTTCTGGAAGCTTCGTGGCGAAATAGGCCCCTGGGCGTTGATTTCGTCCAATTCCGAGAATATTTCCTTACTAGGATTTCTGAAACCAAAAACAGCAGAAAACAGCAACTGGCACTTCGGCATCTTGTTAATAGGTTAGTTCCAGAAAATGCACGAATATGACATAAAGTGTGCATAAAACATGTAGATAACATCAATAATGTGGCATGGATCATAAGAAATTATCGATACGTCGGAGACGTATCAGCATCCCCAAGCTTAGTTCTGCTCGTCCCGAGCAGGTAAAACGATAACACAGATAATTTCTGGAGTGACATGCCATCATAATCTTGATCATACTATTTGTAAAGCATATGTAGTGAATGCAGCGATCAAAACAATGTATATGACATGAGTAAACAAGTGAATCATAAAGCAAAGACTTTTCATGAATAGCACTTCAAGACAAGCATCAATAAGTCTTGCATAAGAGTTAACTCATAAAGCAAAAATTCAAAGTAAAGGTATTGAAGCAACACAAAAGAAGATTAAGTTTCAGCGGTTGCTTTCAACTTGTAACATGTATATCTCATGGATATTGTCAACATAGAGTAATATAATAAGTGCAATATGCAAATATGTAGGAATCAATGCACAGTTCACACAAGTGTTTGCTTCTTGAGGTGGAGAGAAATAGGTGAACTGACTCAACATTGAAAGTAAAAGAATGGTCCTCCATAGAGGAAAAGCATTGATTGCTATATTTGTGCTAGAGCTTTGATTTTGAAAACATGAAACAATTTTGTCAACGGTAGTAATAAAGTATATGCATCATGTAAATTATATCTTATAAGTTGCAAGCCTCATGCATAGATACTAATAGTGCCCGCACCTTGTCCTAATTAGCTCGGACTACCTGGATTATCACCGCAATACATATGCTTTAACCAAGTATCACAAAGGGGTACCTCTATGCCGCCTGTACAAAGGTCTAAGGAGAAAGCTCGCATTTGGATTTCTCGCTTTTGATTATTCTCAACTTAGACATCCATACCGGGACAACATAGACAACAGATAATGGACTCCTCTTTTAATGCTTAAGCATTCAACAACAATTAATTCTTTTCTCATTAGAGATTTGAGGATGTTTGTCCAAAACTGAAACTTCCACCATGGATCATGGCTTTAGTTAGCGGCCCAATGTTCTTCTCTCACAATATGCATGCTCAAACCATTCAACTCAGTGTAGATCGCCCTTACTTCAGACAAGACGAACATGCATAGCAACTCACATGAAATTCAACAAGGAGTAGTTGATGGCGTCCCCAGTAAACATGGTTATCGCACAACAAGCAACTTAATAAGAGATAAAGTGCATAATTACATATTCAATACCACAATAGTTTTTAAGCTATTTTTCCCATGAGCTATATATTGCAAAGGTGAATGATGGAATTTTAAAGGTAGCACTCAAGCAATTTACTTTGGAATGGCGGAAAATACCATGTAGTAGGTAGGTATGGTGGACACAAATGGCATAGTGGTTGGCTCAAGTATTTTGGATGCATGAGAAGTATTCCCTCTCGATACAAGGTTTAGGCTAGCAAGGCTTATTTGAAACAAACACAAGGATGAACCGGTGCAGCAAAACTCACATAAAAGACATATTGAAAACATTATAAGACTCTACACCGTCTTCCTTGTTGTTCAAACTCAATACTAGAAATTATCTAGACCTTAGAGAAACCAAATATGCAAACCAAATTTTTAGCATGCTCTATGTATTTCTTCATTAATGGGTGCAAAGCATATGATGCAAGAGCTTAATCATGAGCACAACAATTGCCAAGTATCACATTACCCAAGACATTTATAGCAATTACTACATGTATCATTTTCCAATTCCAACCATATAACAATTTAACGAAGAAGAAACTTCGCCATGAATACTATGAGTAGAAACCAAGGACATACTTGTCCATATGCTACAGCGGAGTGTGTCTCTCTCCCATAAAATGTGAATTCTAGGATCCATTTTATTCAAACAAAACAAAAACAAAAACAAACAGACGCTCCAAGAAAAAGCACATAAGATGTGATGGAATAAAAATATAGTTTCAGGGGAGGAACCTGATAATGTTGTCGATGAAGAAGGGGATGCCTTGGGCATCCCCAAGCTTAGACGCTTGAGTCTTCTTGATATATGCAGGGGTGAACCACCGGGGCATCCCCAAGCTTAGAGCTTTCACTCTCCTTGATCATGTTGCATCATACTCCTCTCTTGATCCTTGAAAACTTCCTCCACATCAAACTCGAAACAACTCATTAGAGGGTTAGTGCACAATAAAAATTAACATATTCAGAGGTGACACAATCATTCTTAACACTTCTGGACATTGCATAATGCTACTGGACATTAGTGGATCAAAGAAATTCATCCAACATAGCAAAAGAGGCAATGCGAAATAAAAGGCAGAATCTGTCAAAACAGAACAGTTCGTATTGACGAATTTTAAAATGGCACCAGACTTGCTCAAATGAAAATGCTCAAATTGAATGAAAGTTGCGTACATATCTGAGGATCATGCACGTAAATTGGCTTAATTTTCTGAGCTACCTACAGGGAGGTGGACCCAGATTCGTGACAGCAAAGAAATCTGGAACTGTGCAGTAATCCAAATCTAGTACTTACTTTTCTATCAACGGCTTAACTTGGCACAACAAAACACTAAACTAAGATAAGGAGAGGTTGCTACAGTAGTAAACAACTTCCAAGACACAAAATAAAAACAAAACTGTAGGTAAAAACATGGGTTGTCTCCCATAAGCGCTTTTCTTTAACGCCTTTTAGCTAGGCGCAGAAAGTGTGCATCAAGTATTATCGAAGGGTGGTGTGTCGTTATCACAAGCTCCCCCATCCGTAGTGGTACTAAGGGCTTTATCAATTTTAGGCCTATAATAATACTTTTTTGGTCTAGGCACTTTAGAGACATACATAAACTTTTGCTCCTTACCCACATAAGCTCTCTCCTTATATTTAAGAGAAGAAAATGTTGAACCCAAGGTTCCCATAGCTTTTTCAAGTTCGTCAATCCTATTGATTTGATCATCATGGATAGCACAAGTTCCTAGGACACTAATTCTTTCATCAATTCCTCCTAAGGTTTTATCAAGTTCATCAGTTTTATCAAGTAACATTTCCAATTTAGTTTCAATGCTAGGAAAATTTTTCTCTATGGTTTCTAATTTTTTCATAACATCTTCAAGAGAGATTTCAGTTTTAACTTCATCAGCAGAGGGCACCCCAAATAAACTCTCAATAATGCAACTAGCTTCTAATGCAGGAGTACTGAGAAAGTTACCTTTCGCGAGACTATCAAGAACATACCTATTCCAGCTAGAGATACCAACATAAAAATTCCTGAGTAAAATAGTGGTGGAGTGTTTCTTAGTGCACCTATTATGGGCATCACTAATTCTATACCAAGCATCTCTTAAACATTCTCCCCCTCGTTGCTTAAACGTATGAACTTCAACTTCAGGATTACTCATTTTAGCAGTAATAAATAAAGCAAACTAGATAAAGTAAATGCAAGTAAACTAATTTTTTTGTGTTTTTGATATAGCAAACAAGATAGCAAATAAAGTAAAACTAGCAACTAATTTTTTTGTATTTTGATTTAGTGCAGCAAACAAAGTAGTAAATAAAACTAAGCAAGACAAAAACAAAGTAAAGAGATTGAGAAGTGGAGACTCCCCTTGCAGCGTGTCTTGATCTCCCCGGCAACGGCGCCAGAAATTTAGCTTGATGACGCGTAAAGCACACGCTCGTTGGGAACCCCAAGTGGAAGGTGTGATGCGTACAGCAGCAAGTTTCCCTCAGTAAGAAACCAAGGTTTATCGAACCAGTAGGAGTCAAGAAGCACGTTGAAGGTTGATGGCGGCGGGATGTAGTGCGGCGCAACACCAGGGATTCCGGCGCCAACGTGGAACCTGCACAACACAACCAAAGTACTTTGCCCCAACGAAACAGTGAGGTTGTCAATCTCACCGGCTTGCTGTAACAAAGGATTAACCGTATTGTGTGGAAGATGATTGTTTGCAGAAAACAGTAGAACGATGTGCGAGTAGATTGTATTTCAGTAAAGAGAATTGGACCGGGGTCCACAGTTCACTAGAGGTGTCTCTCCCATAAGACAAACAGCATGTTGGGTGAACAAATTACAGTTGGGCAATTGACAAATAAAGAGGGCATGACCATGCACATACATATCATGATGAGTATAGTGAGATTTAATTGGGCATTACGACAAAGTACATAGACCGCCATCCAACTGCATCTATGCCTAAAAAGTCCACCTTCAGGTTATCATCCGAACCCCCTCCAGTATTAAGTTGCAAAGCAACAGACAATTGCATTAAGTATGGTGCGTAATGTAATCAACAACTACATCCTTAGACATAGCATCAATGTTTTATCCCTAGTGGCAACAGCACAACACAACCTTAGAACTTTCACTTTGTCCTAGGTGTCAATGCAGGCATGAACCCACTATCGAGCATAAGTACTCCCTCTTGGAGTTACAAGCATCTACTTGGCCAGAGCATCTACTAGTAACGGAGAGCATGCAAGATCATAAACAACACATAGATATAACTTTGATAATCAACATAACATGTATTCTCTATTCATCGGATCCCAACAAACGCAACATATAGAATTACAGATAGATGATCTTGATCATGTTAGGCAGCTCACAAGATCCGACAATGATAGCACAATGGGGAGAAGACAACCATCTAGCTACTGCTATGGACCCATAGTACAGGGGTAGACTACTCACACATCACTCCGGAGGCGACCATGGCGGCGTAGAGTCCTCCGGGAGATGATTCCCCTCTCCGGCAGGGTGCCGGAGGCGTTCTCCTGGATCCCCCGAGATGGGATCGGCGTTGGCGGCGTCTCTGGAAGGTTTTCCGTATCGTGGCTCTCGGTACTGGGGGTTTCGTCACGGAGGCTTTAAGTAGGCGGAAGGGTAGGTCAAGAGGCGGCGCGAGGGCCCCACACCACAGGGCCGCGCGGCCAAGGGGGGGCCGCGCCGCCCTAGGGTGTGGCCCCCTCGTGGCCCCTCTTCGTCTCGTCTTCGGACTTCTGGAAGCTTCGTGGCGAAATAGGCCCCTGGGCGTTGATTTCGTCCAATTCCGAGAATATTTCCTTACTAGGATTTCTGAAACCAAAAACAGCAGAAAACAGCAACTGGCACTTCGGCATCTTGTTAATAGGTTAGTTCCAGAAAATGCACGAATATGACATAAAGTGTGCATAAAACATGTAGATAACATCAATAATGTGGCATGGATCATAAGAAATTATCGATACGTCGGAGACGTATCAATCACTATGTATCATACTCTATTTAATAAAAGTTTTTGTTGGTTCCAAAATTTGGAACTAGTGAAATTCATTTGTTTTATTTTGAAATTCTTGGGATGTTACACCTATGGCCCCCCTCTGGCGACTCTCGGGTGTTCTGGAAGCTTCGTCCAATTCTAAGACTCTGGGCGTTGATTTCGTCCGATTCCGAGAATATTTCCTTACTAGGATTTCTGAAACCAAAAACAGCAGAAAACAGCAACTGGCCCTTCGGCATCTTGTCAATAGGTTAGTTCCGGAAAATGCATAATAATGACATAAAGTTTGCATAAAACATGTAGATATCATCAATAATGTGGCATGGAACATAAGAAATTATCGATACGTCGGAGACGTATCAATTGTATTCAGATGTAAAAGAATGGACCGGGGTCCACAGTTCACTAGTGGTGTCTCTCCGATAAGAAATAGCATGTTGGGTGAACAAATTACAGTTGGGCAATTGACAAATAGAGATGCATACATATCATGATAATTACTATGAGATTTAATCAGGGCATTACGACAAAGTACATAGACCGCTATCCAGCATGCATCTATGCCTAAAAAGTCCACCTTCAGGTTATCATCCGAACCCCTTCCAGTATTAAGTTGTAAACAACAGACAATTGCATTAAGTATGGTGCGTAATGTAATCAACACAAATATCCTTAGACAAAGCATCAATGTTTTATCCCTAGTAGCAACAGCACATCCACAACCTTAGAACTTTACATCCTTTGTCCTGCATTTAATGGAGGCATGAACCCACTATCGAGCATAAATACTCCCTCTTGGAGTCACAAGTATCAACTTGGCCAGAGCCTCTACTAGCAATGGAGAGCATGCAAGAACATAAACAACATATATATGATAGATGGATAATCAACTTGACATAGTATTCAATATTCATCGGATCCCAACAAACACAACATGTAGCATTACAAATAGACGATCTTGATCATGATAGGCAGCTCACAAGATCTAAACATGATAGCACAAGAGGAGAAGACAACCATCTAGCTACTGCTATGGACCCATAGTCCAAGGATGAACTACTCACACATCAATCCGGAGGCGGGCATGATGATGTAGAGCCCTCCGGTGATGATTCCCCTCTCCGGCAGGGTGCCGGAGGCGATCTCCTGAATCCCCCGAGATGGGATTGGCGGCGTGTGATGACCCAGCGTACCACTGCATGGTGTAGTACACAAGTCGTTGACATAACACAAGTGAAACACCGTTCCACTCATATTACATCTCTCAGAGTGGTACAACAGAAACATATGCGAGTCCAAGGTATGTCTATAGAAGTACACACGAGCTGTTTACATAAGATCAACACAACCTCCTACTTTACAGTGAGGTAAAACTTCAAATAAAGCTCCAGAAGAACGACTCGTAATCTATCTTATTGCTAACTCAATTTTAAGAGCTCCTTGGCTTGCTATAGAAATCTAGCTACTTAGGTGCTATGATTTGGGAAAGGTTCCTTTCTATTACTAGTCTAGGTTTCCATAATAACTGATGCAGGAGTTGACTCCATTGACTTCTTTGGTTGGATTCTTCATCTTGTTGCAGTTGACTCCTTTGTCTTCGAGTTCCACGGTAGTTTCTCCTTCGGTGCCTCCATAGCTAAGCAGGGGATTTAAGAGTGGGATGAGTACGAGCGTACTCAACAAGTTCATATTAGGAAATAGGTGTATCATGCACTAGCTACAGCCATAGACCAGAAAGTCTTAGGCCAATGCAAGTTTTCATAAACATTTCTTCAAAAGGTTTATTTTATTCTGAAAACTATGCCCGTCAGTCTTCACAGGTTGACCAGAACTTCATGGAGTTCCTTTCCTGCCGCGTTCGTAGTTCCCTTCCCGGAACAGGGAGTGACAGTCACAATTCAGTATCCTCTGCAGAGGTGCGTTACTTTTCCCATAAGAGACCTTATCCTTGTTGCCAACCGGGCTCGAGATTCCGTCCACACTTCCTTTGGTGTGAGGCCAGGTGTAAGATCCAAGCCCACACCGCCTTCTCCGCGACTGCAAACCCACCCTTTTGTCCACCCGTACACCTCCAGTAGACTTTCCCCCGATAATACGGCTTTACTCATGGTGTACTTTGGACAATCCTTCATAGATCGTAGAGCCATCATCACTAATGGATGGGGATTTAAAAGGCTATCCCAACCTACGGCAGTGCCTCCAACACCCCGCCGGCTCTACCAATCCGTTGGCGTGCAGAAGGGAAAAGATACGGCTGGCTTCCCCAGAGCCATTATAGATCTCATGGTCAACGCGGTTTGTACGGCGCTAGAATCACTGGACGGCATTGGTAATTAATCCTAGGGTGATATAACCCATGCAATGGAACCTCCACCATATCAACACATACCATGGTTCCATTGCCCACCACATAGTCATATTCATAATTGGAAAATAATATTTTGCTTTTCAATGCATGAGTGATAAGTATAGTACTTTGCATATAGTTTGATAAAAATAATCAAATGACATGAGCAAGCGATGAACTTGCCTTTCTTGACTGCAAGATTATGCAGGCAAAAAGCTTCGATACGTGATAACTCCAAATGCTGAAATACCATCATCGTCCGGTAAGGACAATGTTTAAAGAACTGGTAAAGATGCTATAATGCATAGTATGAGATGCAATCGTCCCGAGCGTAACCTAACCTCGATGATTTAGGATGGATGAGTTGTAAAGATTTCTTTAGGGTGTGTTGCACTTTTAGAATGGTTCTCAAACAAGGTTCTTATTAGGGTTTGGTTATATTAGCATCATAACCAAGTGATATAAGACATCATAACAATCATATACATAAAGAATAGTGGTGGAATAATATGTAAGGAACAGTTGTCAATTTTAAGTTCTACAGGACATGGTTGATGATTACTTCTAATATATTTCAGAAGAATAACTTTTGAAGAACATGTTGATTAAGAAATAATAAGTATTTCAAAGAAGTATTGGGCTTCTAAGGTTTGATTGACACTTGTACTTCAAAAGAATAACTTTTGAAGAACATGTTAAATAAGAATATGAACTACTATATATAAGAGCTATGGCTTTCTAGGGTTTACTATTGAATTTATTTAGTTCCTCTAATAGGAACTAGTTAAGTTCTAAAATAGAATTGATCTATAAGTAGCAAGTATTAGCAGGTTTACTGCTATGGTTGATTATGGTTATCATATCAAAGAATGATGGTCAAGGTGTTGCTATGAGTTAGGGTTTACTATGGCTTCACAATTGCTTTACTAAATAATCTCTAATGGTTTCTAAGTTAAGTGACTTATCATTTCCTAAGTAGGGTTTAGTTGAATAGGAGCATGTGATGTGAATTGCTACACAAGGTTGGTACTAGGGTTTATCATTATGATTCTACTAGGGTTTGATGATTGAGGTTGATCCTAATCTAGGGTGATCACATGAATTAATAAGATCAAGGTCTTACTCAATATTGAAATTAGGGTTTCTAAATTATGGTACATCTCCTAAAATTATAATTGGCAATAAAGGGGTGGTAACTAATTACTTTGAAACAAAATTAATAATGGTTTAACATTTTATTAATTTTTACAAGAATTAATATTTAGGGTAACTTTTATTTAGGTTTAATTGAGAATTAGGGTTTAACAATTTGTGATTAGGTTTTAAAATAATTAACTTGTTAATTAAAGAATGTTTAAGTTATAAAATTTGAGTTATCAAAATAATCTTGGCTTTTAATATTTTCTTGATTATTACTATTTAAAGAAAATAGAAAATAGTAAATTGCAAATTAGGGTTTATGAATTACTACTAATAATTAAGTTAATGTAAATATGGTAAATAAAATTTAATCCTAACATTTTATTTAGTTACTGAATAGTTAAAATTTAATTTTGGAACTTGATTATTTATTGACCTCAATTTGTATTTTAAATAAATGAAAAGGCATAATTAAAGAAGTTAAAAAAAAGTGAATTTTTATTTTGACACACATTTTTGTTTTATATTTTATTTGAATAGAGTTTATTTTTGTGAGTATTTTGATATATTACTTATTTTTTTCTGAGTTGAAATGAAATTTCTATGATTTTGCAAAGTTTCAGCAATTTACTGGATTTTTAAATAACTCGAAAATATAAGACATACCGATTCATTTCTACCCAGAGAGACTGACCAGTGGGTCCATTGACTGGGTCAATTGCCACGCGGGCAAAGACCAGTCAACGATGCTAAGAGACCCCACCGGCCACGTTGGCTTCGCCGGAGACGCGCCGGTGAGCAGCGTCGACGGCGCTCTGGCCCTCCCGCGAGTACGCGGAGTATACCAAATGAATCGCCACGACCTACTGAGCATGCTAGATGTGACGCCGCTACGATAAGGTCGCCGGAGCTGCTCCGGTGAGCATCAACTGCGGTGGCGCACGGCGGCGATCTTCTAATCGGAAGCTAGGGGTGATGCCGAGACAAACGGGATAGTCCCGAAGATGCGCACGCTCACCTTGAGGCTTGTAGACGGCTTGACGAGGTGGATGGAGGACGGAGACGAGCTCCAGTTCGCCATTCCCGGCGATGGCCGGAGAAAGGGAACGGCAAAATTAGCTTGACTGGAGGCACCCAAGCTCGATTCCTTTTGCAGAGATGATCTGCACGCTCTTGCGCACCTCCCAAGACACACCACGCTCTCCGGGGTGCTCTCAATCGACGGCGCCATGGAGGTCACCGGCGAACAGTGAAGGAAAAAGCTGAGAAATAGGGGGCGACTGAGAGGGATTTGAGTGGCAGAGATGAACAAGGGAAGCACGGAGATCCTCCTGGTGGCTTTATAGGGCTTGAGATGGTCGGGAATGACGACGAGCGTCGACGATGGGCGGCCAGGATACGGAGACGAGGTGAGTTAGGGTTCCAGTGCACGAATCGTGATGATTTTGGATAACACGGACGCGAAATCGCCAGGGCATGGTTCTGGAAGGGTTGGCGACATCCGGCGGCGTCCTTATCCTCGTCGAGGAGGTGGCAGAGGCTCGCCGGCGTCGTGTCGACTGCAGGGAAGAGGAAGAAGACGACGCCCCTCCCTTTTGTTTCGTGCCAGCGACGAAGGGGTAACCTGGGCTGGACTGGGCTGCTTGGTTCATGGGCTGGTGCTGGTGTTGGGCTGCGACGGTCCACCAGGTAATACAGGTGAGCCTTTCTCTTTTTCTGTTTTTCCTTTTTATTTTCTGTTTTCATTTTATGTTTGATATTCTATTTGAATTCAGATCTGATTTCTATTTTGTTTTGTAGGTTCAAAACTATTTTAATATCAATATCATTTCATGATAATACTTACTGCACAACTCTTTTGTTTAAACAACTATAGAATTTTAATTAAAGTGACACTTAGTGAGGTTTAATTAACAAAGAAATAGGTTTAGCTTTTTATCTCACTTTCTTTTAAATTTAGGAACCAGATCCATTTATATGGTTTGAAATTTTATAGTTGGCGCATAATGAACACATAATTAGGTTGAGCTAGTACTTAGTAATATGGATTGTTCACATATAACTCTCCTTGTGGCTAGAGTTTAAAATAAATGGCAATGAGAATGGATTGGTTCATGATTTTATGTGAAGGATTATTTCTTAGGGTTTAAGAAGATGGTTGGATCAACTCTATATTCTCTACTCTTGCTTAGCAACTACTACTTGAATTAGTTAAAAATAGATCCTAAGCTCATCAGGGTTAATTCACTTGTTAAGGTGACTTTATTTTTATACCCTACTATTTCATTTGGTTCACTCAACAAGGTATTTGAACAGCAAAGTAAAATAGGGTATTGGTTTCATTCTACTCACCAAAGGCATTTAATCCATAAGCATATGTGGCTTGGTTTATACTTGTGATCCATGATACACAAGTTAGGAAACAATATTTTATGTGGGGTGGATTCTACTTAAAAGATTTATGATTTTGGGAATACTTCACTATTTGAAGTATAAATAGGCATGAGGCATGGCAGGGTTCTATTTATAATCCAAAGTAATGCTGGGATTGGAATTCAAACATGGCCTAGGGTTTTAGTTATGATCACCAATGTGATACACAACTAGGATTAGGTATGAGCATAAACTTGGTTATATTTAATTGGCTAGTGTTCCTCCTCCTCACTTAGGTAGTATTATTGTGTCAAGGTAAAGCTAGGTTTGACTCAAGTGTTTGGATAGGCAAGGTTTAAATATCATATCAATACTACACAAGGCATGAGTATTGGTCTGGATTAACTACTATTGATATATTTATCATTTCATGTGATAGATTAGATCTATGGATCACATATATATGTTTAACTTATCATCTTAATTTATAAAGTAAAATCATGCATTAGACATGATCCACTTATTCCTCACTAATCTCTCTTCTTTAATACTTCTCTCAACACACTTACTTAGATTTCTTAGGGTTTATGATCATCACCCAATTTGTAATGATCAAAGTATTGGCCTCATAATAATTCATTAGTGAATTATTGTTCTCTCTCCAAGATCAAGTATAAGTCCATATACTTGAGTATACCTCTTTAGGTTGAGCTCTTTTTAATAGGTAGGGTTTCTCTAGGGTTTATGATCATTACCAAGGTGTAATGATCACAACACTTGCCTCTCTATAATTACTAGAAGAATAGGTTCTTGCTTACCATCAAGTGTGAGCTAGGTCAAGTAGGGTTTAATACTTGACTTGTACTCCTTATAGCATTGATTAGTATTAATGGTCTTCCTCACATAGATAGATTGAATATCATACTAGGTTCTACCCAATGGATAGTATAAGCATATGAATGATTCTTACCTTCTCTAGGTTTAATGATATGAGTTGAGAAACAAGGTTGGAATGGTCAAGGTTTAATGAAGAATGAATATGAATGTTCTTGACATGGATTCAAGTATTGTAGTGGAAAAGATATACCATGTGACTCATGGTAGGAACATTTATTCAGTATAAGACATGGATAAGATAAGTAAAGAATAGTGTCTTATTTATTTGTGTTCTTTGATTTAGGATTGAATAATTATTCATGTGTTGTTGTAAGGAATGGCATGTTAAGATCCTTTATAAGATCTTGTAGTTAATCCTTACTTAAAGTTTTGTTTGTTGTAATTCTACTACTATTTGATCTAGCCCATAGATCAAATCATCTCTACCCAAAACAAGGTTTTAGCAAAGATCACAGTGAAGTTCATAGCGCTTGACTTGATGATCTACTTGATTCGACAAGTCAAGTGAAACTTCAGTTACTGTGGTAAGTTTTATTTGAAAGCGCGAAAATCCCCCGGATTTTCTATGCATGAATGCAATGCACACTTTGGTGTTCTCTCATTTTATTGCCTCTAAACCTGGGATATTACAGCCTCTCCCCCTTAAACTGAACTTCGTCCCGAAGTTCGAACGCTCTCAGGTTTCGGAATGTTGAAATATCTCGAACAGATCACCATCCTTCAACTCCATGGTGATCATACTAGATATAATTGGATATATCCCTTATCCAGATCCTTCCTGGAATCTTCTAATGACTGGCACTGTTATTTTCTTCAATTCTATAGTTTCTTCCAACACTCTAAGCTTATAGGCTTACTCTCCAAAGATTCTTGGATTAGGACATCTTATTGAGTTAATGGACTTTACTATTGGCTATGGTGACATCTTCCTATTTAGGTACTCAAAACTTGGTTCTACCAGCTGCGGTAATCCAGCTGCGATGTAATATGGCACTATGGTGTACCAGCTGTGATACTCAAACCTTAACTCTAAAAGATTCATTTAAAGCAGGGTATTGTTTTCCCTTACTACCATAACGAAAGTAATGGTACTTCGTAAGGTGTTTACAATAGGCATGGTCCTGGTTGTTTAGTCCTACGAATGGATTAGACTCATTTAGTCCATCCCATCATGGCTTCTAGTTTATACTAGTTATCTTCCTTTTGGTTTCTTTAGGTTCCATGAAAGGAATCTTTCTAGTAATCATTAGTTTTGGTATGGTCAAACTCCTTCGTATAGTATCTTCTTAGGCTTTGATTGTTCTCCGATATCTTCTTCCTCCAACTTCATTATCGACGACTTACTTAAGTTCTCTTGGTTTCGAGTAATTACAATTACCCACTCAAGTTAAGGTCTAACCCTTACTTCCTCGAGATATGAACCTTGGCTTCTGGTCTGACATCCTCCTGAGAGTACTTTTATATGGGTACTTCCCAACAACCTTATGAAAATAAGATTGTACTTCCTCCCAGATCAGACCTTTTTCTTCGTCTATCATACTCCAAATCATATTTAAATACTTCTCCTTCAGCCTTCCTCTCCCCCTTGGAGTTTACTAATAATCTTCAAACTTCCTTTCTTCTAATCATTAAACTCCAAGGGTAGATAGTTGGTTTAAGTCTGGTTTATATCTTTTTACCTTTCTAAAGTCTCATCAAGAATTCTTTGCGGTGTATCCACACAGTTGTGGGTATCCATTATGAATCCTCCGACTAAATATTTACCAACTACGAGATACCGGCTGTGAAATACTAGCTGCGGGATTCCCTTTTCTTTTAGAGTAAAGAAATGTTCAGGCTGTGGGCTATCTGGTACCAGCTGTAGACTACCTAGTACCAGATGTGGCTTATTGGATACCAGCTGTGGCTATGTTATGGTTCTAGTCAATATCTACTTACCAGCTGTGGCTACTTACATAGTTTTAGTTAGGATATACCTCACTTTACAATCCTTCTCTTCATGGTTATCCTATATCAGCTGCGGCCTTATTATACCAGCTGCGACTTCACTTGTCTATTTTCCTTCTTCCAGGGTTTGTTTTGCAAGAAACCACTTGTTGATGCTATGAAAATAGTATTGTAAGTGACTTCACTTGCATTCCCTTCTTCCATAATGAATACAGCTCTATTTCTACTACTCCATATTCACTACTTTTCTCACTTCCATGGTACTTCATGTTGAAGTACTCCTTGATTAAGGATAGAAATGAGTTTGGATAGGTCCTTCCTTTAGAGTATTGTGGTTGCTTCCCACAATTTGACTCCTTTCTTCCAGTGAACCTTCATCTTGTCTTCCAAAATCTTCAGGATTCGTCACTTCCTCACATGAATACCATTACCCTCTAGACCTATTACATCAAGTAAGAGCTTGATATTGCAACATGCATTTGCATATCAAAGTCAAACTTCATGTATGGATCTAATCAATCAATGAAGATTCAAGAAAATCCAAGAAAATCCAGCTTTGTGCTTATAATACACATCCTTATAGGCCTGAATATAAAAGTTGGGTAAGACATCCCTAAACATCAGGCTCAGATGTGTAGTATATACACCACATAAGATAGGCTTAAGTCGTGATACTTAGCACGAATACGTGAATTTCTACTATTTGTCTCAACATTTATCTTAATTGCACATTTGCAATGAGACAAACTTGAAACAAAATGGCCTGGGATAGTTGAAGTTAACCTAGTTTTCTTTGGAAGTACTAACAAAATAGTATACCCTCTATATGTGCTATTGAAGACTACTTCCTATAATACAATTATTTCTAATATGTCTACTCTAAACACATGATTGTTTAGAATATACCACCTATAACTCTAGGATTTCTCTATGTGATAAGCTCTAAATAAGCCTTCTTTAAATTAAGGACTATGGTTCTAACATTCTTGACATAGTTATTAGGATTTTAAGGCCTAAGCTTTCGAACTATTCCCTAAATCCTACTCCTTATCATCCTTTTGTTATCGTACTTATGATGTTCTACTCCATCATACCATGATTCTCAAGTGAATCATATATGAGTACCTAGTTTATTATTGAAAGTAGACTCGTGTAACTCCTATCACTCTTCCTTACCTCCTATGATTGACTCATCATATATACTACCTCATATTACTTATCTACATTACTTAACATCAGTCATTTGACATTTTAACTAACTTTCACTTAACTATAACTTGCATTGGTATACTTCTTTCAATAGGATATCTTCCTTATGGTTGTATCCTTTCTTTGGACTACCATGTATTGTATACCAACTGTGGTCTACTACCACCCAATTATCTTAAGCTTCAATGGTGTTCTAGTTATTTGGAATGAAGCAAGATAACTAACTAACTTTACTTAAGAAAATAGATAAGAAAGATTGACTCAAGTGTGTCAGGATTATTCTCAAGTGAATACCCATCTCAAGTCAAAATAATAGTTGGTTTAACTAAGACAACTTCCTATAGACACTACCAAACCTATAGGTCTCCTTTAAAGGGTTTTAATCCTAGGGTCAAAGCATTTGCTCTGATACAATTTGTGATGACCCAGCGTACCACTGCATGGTGTAGTACACAAGTCGTTGACATAACACAAGTGAAACACCGTTCCACTCATATTACATCTCTCAGAGTGGTACAACAGAAACATATGCGAGTCCAAGGTATGTCTATAGAAGTACACACGAGCTGTTTACATAAGATCAACACAACCTCCTACTTTACAGTGAGGTAAAACTTCAAATAAAGCTCCAGAAGAACGACTCGTAATCTATCTTATTGCTAACTCAATTTTAAGAGCTCCTTGGCTTGCTATAGAAATCTAGCTACTTAGGTGCTATGATTTGGGAAAGGTTCCTTTCTATTACTAGTCTAGGTTTCCATAATAACTGATGCAGGAGTTGACTCCATTGACTTCTTTGGTTGGATTCTTCATCTTGTTGCAGTTGACTCCTTTGTCTTCGAGTTCCACGGTAGTTTCTCCTTCGGTGCCTCCATAGCTAAGCAGGGGATTTAAGAGTGGGATGAGTACGAGCGTACTCAACAAGTTCATATTAGGAAATAGGTGTATCATGCACTAGCTACAGCCATAGACCAGAAAGTCTTAGGCCAATGCAAGTTTTCATAAACATTTCTTCAAAAGGTTTATTTTATTCTGAAAACTATGCCCGTCAGTCTTCACAGGTTGACCAGAACTTCGTGGAGTTCCTTTCCTGCCGCGTTCGCAGTTCCCTTCCCGGAACAGGGAGTGACAGTCACAATTCAGTATCCTCTGCAGAGGTGCGTTACTTTTCCCATAAGAGACCTTATCCTTGTTGCCAACCGGGCTCGAGATTCCGTCCACACTTCCTTTGGTGTGAGGCGAGGTGTAAGATCCAAGCCCACACCGCCTTCTCCGCGACTGCAAACCCACCCTTTTGTCCACCCGTACACCTCCAGTAGACTTTCCCCCGATAATACGGCTTTACTCATGGTGTACTTTGGACAATCCTTCATAGATCGTAGAGCCATCATCACTAATGGATGGGGATTTAAAAGGCTATCCCAACCTACGGCAGTGCCTCCAACACCCCGCCGGCTCTACCAATCCGTTGGCGTGCAGAAGGGAAAAGATACGGCTGGCTTCCCCAGAGCCATTATAGATCTCATGGTCAACGCGGTTTGTACGGCGCTAGAATCACTGGACGGCATTGGTAATTAATCCTAGGGTGATATAACCCATGCAATGGAACCTCCACCATATCAACACATACCATGGTTCCATTGCCCACCACATAGTCATATTCATAATTGGAAAATAATATTTTGCTTTTCAATGCATGAGTGATAAGTATAGTACTTTGCATATAGTTTGATAAAAATAATCAAATGACATGAGCAAGCGATGAACTTGCCTTTCTTGACTGCAAGATTATGCAGGCAAAAAGCTTCGATACGTGATAACTCCAAATGCTGAAATACCATCATCGTCCGGTAAGGACAATGTTTAAAGAACTGGCAAAGATGCTATAATGCATAGTATGAGATGCAATCGTCCCGAGCGTAACCTAACCTCGATGATTTAGGATGGATGAGTTGTAAAGATTTCTTTAGGGTGTGTTGCACTTTTAGAATGGTTCTCAAACAAGGTTCTTATTAGGGTTTGGTTATATTAGCATCATAACCAAGTGATATAAGACATCATAACAATCATATACATAAAGAATAGTGGTGGAATAATATGTAAGGAACAGTTGTCAATTTTAAGTTCTACAGGACATGGTTGATGATTACTTGTAATATATTTCAAAAGAATAACTTTTGAAGAACATGTTGATTAAGAAATAATAAGTATTTCAAAGAAGTATTGGGCTTCTAAGGTTTGATTGACACTTGTACTTCAAAAGAATAACTTTTGAAGAACATGTTAAATACGAATATGAACTACTATATATAAGAGCTATGGCTTTCTAGGGTTTACTATTGAATTTATTTAGTTCCTCTAATAGGAACTAGTTAAGTTCTAAAATAGAATTGATCTATAAGTAGCAAGTATTAGCAGGTTTACTGCTATGGTTGATTATGGTTATCATATCAAAGAATGATGGTCAAGGTGTTGCTATGAGTTAGGGTTTACTATGGCTTCACAATTGCTTTACTAAATAATCTCTAATGGTTTCTAAGTTAAGTGACTTATCATTTCCTAAGTAGGGTTTAGTTGAATAGGAGCATGTGATGTGAATTGCTACACAAGGTTGGTACTAGGGTTTATCATTATGATTCTACTAGGGTTTGATGATTGAGGTTGATCCTAATCTAGGGTGATCACATGAATTAATAAGATCAAGGTCTTACTCAATATTGAAATTAGGGTTTCTAAATTATGGTACATCTCCTAAAATTATAATTGGCAATAAAGGGGTGGTAACTAATTACTTTGAAACAAAATTAATAATGGTTTAACATTTTATTAATTTTTACAAGAATTAATATTTAGGGTAACTTTTATTTAGGTTTAATTGAGAATTAGGGTTTAACAATTTGTGATTAGGTTTTAAAATAATTAACTTGTTAATTAAAGAATGTTTAAGTTATAAAATTTGAGTTATCAAAATAATCTTGGCTTTTAATATTTTCTTGATTATTACTATTTAAAGAAAATAGAAAATAGTAAATTGCAAATTAGGGTTTATGAATTACTACTAATAATTAAGTTAATGTAAATATGGTAAATAAAATTTAATCCTAACATTTTATTTAGTTACTGAATAGTTAAAATTTAATTTTGGAACTTGATTATTTATTGACCTCAATTTGTATTTTAAATAAATGAAAAGGCATAATTAAAGAAGTTAAAAAAAAGTGAATTTTTATTTTGACACACATTTTTGTTTTATATTTTATTTGAATAGAGTTTATTTTTGTGAGTATTTTGATATATTACTTATTTTTTCTGAGTTGAAATGAAATTTCTATGATTTTGCAAAGTTTCAGCAATTTACTGGATTTTTAAATAACTCGAAAATATAAGACATACCGATTCATTTCTACCCAGAGAGACTGACCAGTGGGTCCATTGACTGGGTCAATTGCCACGCGGGCAAAGACTAGTCAACGATGCTAAGAGACCCCACCGGCCACGTTGGCTTCGCCGGAGACGCGCCGGTGAGCAGCGTCGACGGCGCTCTGGCCCTCCCGCGAGTACGCGGAGTATACCAAATGAATCGCCACGACCTACTGAGCATGCTAGATGTGACGCCGCTACGATAAGGTCGCCGGAGCTGCTCCGGTGAGCATCAACTGCGGCGGCGCACGGCGGCGATCTTCTAATCGGAAGCTAGGGGTGATGCCGAGACAAACGGGATAGTCCCGAAGATGCGCACGCTCACCTTGAGGCTTGTAGACGGCTTGACGAGGTGGATGGAGGACGGAGACGAGCTCCAGTTCGCCATTCCCGGCGATGGCCGGAGAAAGGGAACGGCAAAATTAGCTTGACTGGAGGCACCCAAGCTCGATTCCTTTTGCAGAGATGATCTGCACGCTCTTGCGCACCTCCCAAGACACACCACGCTCTCCGGGGTGCTCTCAATCGACGGCGCCATGGAGGTCACCGGCGAACAGTGAAGGAAAAAGCTGAGAAATAGGGGGCGACTGAGAGGGATTTGAGTGGCAGAGATGAACAAGGGAAGCACGGAGATCCTCCTGGTGGCTTTATAGGGCTTGAGATGGTCGGGAATGATGACGAGCGTCGACGATGGGCGGCCAGGATACGGAGACGAGGTGAGTTAGGGTTCCAGTGCACGAATCGTGATGATTTTGGATAACACGGACGCAAAATCGCCAGGGCACGGTTCTGGAAGGGTTGGCGACATCCGGCGGCGTCCTTATCCTCGTCGAGGAGGTGGCAGAGGCTCGCCGGCGTCGTGTCGACTGCAGGGAAGAGGAAGAAGACGACGCCCCTCCCTTTTGTTTCGTGCCAGCGACGAAGGGGTAACCTGGGCTGGGTGGGCTGCTTGGTTCATGGGCTGGTGCTGGTGTTGGGCTGCGACGGTCCACCGGGTATCTGGTGAGCCTTTCTCTTTTTCTGTTTTTCCTTTTTATTTTCTGTTTTCATTTTATGTTTGATATTCTATTTGAATTCAGATCTGATTTCTATTTTGTTTTGTAGGTTCAAAACTATTTTAATATCAATATCATTTCATGATAATACTTACTGCACAACTCTTTTGTTTAAACAACTATAGAATTTTAATTAAAGTGACACTTAGTGAGGTTTAATTAACAAAGAAATAGGTTTAGCTTTTTATCTCACTTTCTTTTAAATTTAGGAACCAGATCCATTTATATGGTTTGAAATTTTATAGTTGGTGCATAATGAACACATAATTAGGTTGAGCTAGTACTTAGTAATATGGATTGTTCACATATAACTCTCCTTGTGGCTAGAGTTTAAAATAAATGGCAATGAGAATGGATTGGTTCATGATTTTATGTGAAGGATTATTTCTTAGGGTTTAAGAAGATGGTTGGATCAACTCTATATTCTCTACTCTTGCTTAGCAACTACTACTTGAATTAGTTAAAAATAGATCCTAAGCTCATCAGGGTTAATTCACTTGTTAAGGTGACTTTATTTTTATACCCTACTATTTCATTTGGTTCACTCAACAAGGTATTTGAACAGCAAAGTAAAATAGGGTATTGGTTTCATTCTACTCACCAAAGGCATTTAATCCATAAGCATATGTGGCTTGGTTTATACTTGTGATCCATGATACACAAGTTAGGAAACAATATTTTATGTGGGGTGGATTCTACTTAAAAGATTTATGGTTTTGGGAATACTTCACTATTTGAAGTATAAATAGGCATGAGGCATGGCAGGGTTCTATTTATAATCCAAAGTAATGCTGGGATTGGAATTCAAACATGGCCTAGGGTTTTAGTTATGATCACCAATGTGATACACAACTAGGATTAGGTATGAGCATAAACTTGGTTATATTTAATTGGCTAGTGTTCCTCCTCCTCACTTAGGTAGTATTATTGTGTCAAGGTAAAGCTAGGTTTGACTCAAGTGTTTGGATAGGCAAGGTTTAAATATCATATCAATACTACACAAGGCATGAGTATTGGTCTGGATTAACTACTATTGATATATTTATCATTTCATGTGATAGATTAGATCTATGGATCACATATATATGTTTAACTTATCATCTTAATTTATAAAGTAAAATCATGCATTAGACATGATCCACTTATTCCTCACTAATCTCTCTTCTTTAATACTTCTCTCAACACACTTACTTAGATTTCTTAGGGTTTATGATCATCACCCAATTTGTAATGATCAAAGTATTGGCCTCATAATAATTCATTAGTGAATTATTGTTCTCTCTCCAAGATCAAGTATAAGTCCATATACTTGAGTATACCTCTTTAGGTTGAGCTCTTTTTAATAGGTAGGGTTTCTCTAGGGTTTATGATCATTACCAAGGTGTAATGATCACAACACTTGCCTCTCTATAATTACTAGAAGAATAGGTTCTTGCTTACCATCAAGTGTGAGCTAGGTCAAGTAGGGTTTAATACTTGACTTGTACTCCTTATAGCATTGATTAGTATTAATGGTCTTCCTCACATAGATAGATTGAATATCATACTAGGTTCTACCCAATGGATAGTATAAGCATATGAATGATTCTTACCTTCTCTAGGTTTAATGATATGAGTTGAGAAACAAGGTTGGAATGGTCAAGGTTTAATGAAGAATGAATATGAATGTTCTTGACATGGATTCAAGTATTGTAGTGGAAAAGATATACCATGTGACTCATGGTAGGAACATTTATTCAGTATAAGACATGGATAAGATAAGTAAAGAATAGTGTCTTATTTATTTGTGTTCTTTGATTTAGGATTGAATAATTATTCATGTGTTGTTGTAAGGAATGGCATGTTAAGATCCTTTATAAGATCTTGTAGTTAATCCTTACTTAAAGTTTTGTTTGTTGTAATTCTACTACTATTTGATCTAGCCCATAGATCAAATCATCTCTACCCAAAACAAGGTTTTAGCAAAGATCACAGTGAAGTTCATAGCGCTTGACTTGATGATCTACTTCAGTTCCAGCAAGTCAAGTGAAACTTCAGTTACTGTGGTAAGTTTTATTTGAAAGCGCGAAAATCCCCCGGATTTTCTATGCATGAATGCAATGCACACTTTGGTGTTCTCTCATTTTATTGCCTCTAAACCTGGGATATTACACGGCGGCGGCGTCTCTGGAAGTATTTCCGTATCGTGGCTCTCGGTAATAGGGTTTTCGCGACGGAGGGATTTTATAGGCGGAAGGGCAGCGCAGGGGGGCACCCGATGGCGCGGGCCCCTCCTTGGCCGCGCCGCCCTATGGTGGCGGCTCCTCGTGGCCCCACTTCATATGCTCTTCGGTCTTCTGGAAGCTCCGTGGAAAAATAAGACCGTGGGCGTTGATTTCGTCCAATTCCGAGAATATTTCCTTTGTAGGATTTCTGAAACCAAAAACAGCAGAAAACAGCAACTAGCTCTTCGACATCTCGTTAATAGGTTAGTGCCAGAAAATGCATATAAATGATGTAAAGTATGTATAAAACATGTGGGTATTGTCATAAAAGTAGCATGGAACATAAGAAATTATGGATACGTTTGAGACGTATCAAGCATCCCCAAGCTTAGTTCCTACTCGCCCTCGAGTAGGTAAACGATAACAAGGATAATTTCTAAAGTGACATGCTATCATAATATTGATCAATACTATTGTAAAGCATATGAAATGAATGAAGTGATTCGAAGCAATGGTAAAGACAATGATTAAACAACTGAATCATATAGCAAAGACTTTTCATGAATAGTACTTTCAAGACAAGCATCGGTGAGACTTGCATAGGAGTTAACTCATAAAGCAATAAATTCTTAGTAGAAAGTTTTGAAGCAACACAAAGGAAGATATAAGTTTCAGCGGTTGCTTTCAACTTCAACATGTATATCTCATGGATAATTGTCAACACAAAGTAATATGATGAATGCAAATAAGCAAGTATGTAGGAATCAATGCACACAGTTGACACAAGTGTTTGCTTCTAACATAGAAAGAGGTAGGTAAACTGACTCAACATAAAGTAAAAGAAAGGCCCTTCGCAGAGGGAAGCAGGGATTAAATCATGTGCTAGAGCTTTTCAAGTTTTAAAATCATCTACAGAGCATAAAAGTAAAGTTTTGAGAGGTGTTTGTTGTTGTCAACGAATGGTAGCGGGTACTCTAACTACCTTATCAACCAGACTTTCAAGAGCGGCTCCCATGAAGGACGTTATCTCTACCAGCAAGGTAGATCATCCCTCTTCTGTTTTGTTTACACATGTATTTTAGTTTCATTATTTATAGATGACACTCCTCCCAACCTTTTGCTTACACAAGCCATGGCTAACCGAATCCTCGGGTGCCTTCCAACATTCTCATACCATGGGGGAGTGTCTTTTTTTTTCTTTGCAAAATTAAGTTGCTTACTGATTGATCAGGGCAAAGCATGTGAAGAGAATCATTAATGCAAGTTAATTAATTGGGACTGGGAACCCCATTGCCAGCTCTTTTTGCAAAATTATTGGATAAACGGATGAGCCACTAGTCCATTGGTGAAAGTCTGTCAGAAGTAAATGACAAGATCGAAAGATAAAACACCACATACTTCCTCATGAGCTATAAAACATTAACACAAATAAGAGATAATAACTTTTGAATTGTTTAAAGGTAGCACATGAAGTATTTACTTGGAATGGCAGAAAAATACCACATAGTAGGTAGGTATGGTGGACACAAATGGCATAGGTTTTGGCTCAAGGATTCGGATGCACGAGAAGTATTTCCTCTCAGTACAAGGCTTTGGCTAGCAAGGTTGTTTGAAGCAAACACAAGTATGAACCGGTACAGCAAAACTTACATAAGAACATATTGCAAGCATTATAAGACTCTACACTGTCTTCCTTGTTGTTCAAACACTTCACCAGAAAATATCTAGACTTTAGAGAGACCAATCATGCAAACCAAATTTCAACAAGCTCTATGTAGTTCTTCATTAATAGGTGCAAAGTACATGATGCAAGAGCTTAAACATGATCTATTTGAGCACAACAATTGCCAAGTATCAAATTATTCAAGACAATATACCAATTACCACATGAAGCATTTTCTGTTTCCAACCATATAACAATGAACGAAGCAGTTTCAACCTTCGCCATGAACATTAAAAGTAAAGCTAAGAACACCAGTGTTCATATGAAACAGCTGAGCGTGTCTTTCTCCCACACAAAGAATGCTAGGATCCGAGTTTATTCAAACAAAAACAAAAATAAAAGCAAACAGACGCTCCAAGTAAAGCACATAAGATGTGACTGAATAAAAATATAGTTTCACTAGAGGTGACCTGATAAGTTGTCGATGAAGAAGGGGATGCCTTGGGCATCCCCAAGCTTAGATGCTTGAGTCTTCTTGAAATATGCAGGGATGAACCACGGGGGCATCCCCAAGCTTAGACTTTTCACTCTTCTTGATCATATTGTATCATCCTCCTCTCTTGATCCTTGAAAACTTCCTCCACACCAAACTCAAAACAAACTCATTAGAGGGTTAGTGCATAATCAAAAATTCACATATTCAGAGGTGTCATAATCATTCTTAACACTTCTGGACATTGCACAAAGCTACTGAAAGTTAATGGAACAAAGAAATCCATTCAACATAGCAAAAGAGGCAATGCGAAATAAAAGGCAGAATCTGTCAAAACAGAATAGTCCGTAAAGACGAATTTTTCTGGGGCACTTAACAGGCTCAGATGAAAAAGCTCAAAACTAATGAAAGTTGCATACATATCTGAGGATCACGCACGTAAATTGGCAGATTTTTTTGATTCTTCTACAGAGAGATCTACGCAAATTCGTGACAGGTAGAAATCTGTTTCTGCGCAGCAATCCAATTCTAGTATCAACTTTACTATTAGAGACTTTACTTGGCACAACAATGCAATAAAGTAAAGATAAGGAGAGGTTGCTACAGTAGTAACAACTTCCAAGACTCAACAAAACAGTAGTAAAAACATACATGGGTTATCTTCCAAGAAGTGCTTTTCTTTAACGCCTTTCAGCTAGACGCAGAAAGTATGAATCAAGTATTATCAAGAGATGAAGCATCAACATCGTAATCTTTCTTACAAACACAACTTGTTGCAGAGGGTACCTTAGATGCTCCATTATCTAAATTTCCCATAGTGGTACTAAGGGTTTTATCAATTTTAGGCTTATAATAATTCTTTGGCTTAGGCACCTTAGAGACATACATGAATTTTTGCTCCTTACCCACATAAGCTTTCTCCTTAAATTTAAGAGAACAAAAAGTTGAACCCAAGGTTCCCATAGCTTCTTCAAGTTTGCCAATCCTATGGGTTTGATTATCATGGATAGCACAAGTTTCTAAAATAGCAATTCTTTCATTAATTCCTCCTAGGGATTTATCAAGTTTATCAGTATTATCAAGTAATATTCCCAGTTTAGTCTCAACACTTGGAAGATTTTTCTCTATGGCTTCCAACTTTTTCATGACATCCTCAAGAGAGATTTCAATTTTAGTTTCATTAACAGGTGGTATTCCAACTAGGCTCTCAATGATGCAACTAGCCTCTAAAGCAGGAGTACCTAGGAAATTACCCCCCGAAAGAGTATCAAGAACATACATATTACAGCTAGATATACCAACATAAAAGTTCCTAAGTAGGATAATGGTGGAGTGTTTCTTAGTGCACCTATGATGAGCATAACTAATTCTATACCAAGCATCTTTAAAATTTTCTCCCCCTTGTTGCTTAAAAGAACGAACTTCAACTTCAGGATTACTCATTTTAGCAACAGTAAACAAAGCAAACTAGATAAGGTAAAGTAAAACAAGTAACTAATTTTTTTGTGTTTTTGATATAGGAAGCAAACAAGACAGTAAATAAAATAAATGCAAGTAACTATTTTTTTGTGTTTTTAATATAGAGATAGCAAACAAAGCAGAAAATATAGTAAAGTAAAGCAAGACAATAACAAAGTAAAGAGATTGGATGTGAGAGACTCCCCTTGCAGCGTGTCTTGATCTGCCCGGCAACGGCGCCAGAAAAAGAGCTTGATGGCGTGCAGTTACACACGTCCGTTGGGAATCCCAAGAGGAAGGTGTGATGCGTACAGCAGCAAGTTTAACCTCAGTATGAAACCAAGGTTATCGAACCAGTAGAAGATGAAGGCCACGTGAAGGTTGTTGGTGAAGGAGTGTAGTGCGGCGCAACACCAGGGATTCCAGCACCAACGTGGAACCTGCACAACACAATCAAAATACTTTGCCCCAACTTAACAGTGAGGTTGTCAATCTCAACGGCTTGCTGAAAACAAAGGATTAAACGTATGGTGTGGAGAATGATGTTTGCTTGTAGAAAACAACAGAGAACAGAGATTGCAGTAGATTGTATTCAGATGTAAAAGAATGGACCGGGGTCCACAGTTCACTAGTGGTGTCTCTCCGATAAGAAATAGCATGTTGGGTGAACAAACTACAGTTGGGCAATTGACAAATAGAGATGCATACATATCATGATAATTACTATGAGATTTAATCAGGGCATTACGACAAAGTACATAGACCGCTATCCAGCATGCATCTATGCCTAAAAAGTCCACCTTCAGGTTAGCATCCGCACCTCTTCCAGTATTAAGTTGCAAACAACAGACAATTGCATTAATTATGATGCGTAATGTAATCAACACAAATATCCTTAGAAAAAAGCATTGATGTTTTATCCCTAGTGGCAATAGCACATCCACAACCTTAGAACTTTCTGTCACTGTCCCAGATTCAATGGAGGCATGAACCCACTATCGAGCATAAATACTCCCTCTTGGAGTCACAAGTATCAACTTGGCCAGAGCCTCTTCGAGCAACGGAGAGCATGCAAGAACATAAACAACATATATATGATAGATTGATAATTAACTTGACATAGTATTCAATATTCATCGGATCCCAACAAACACAACATGTAGCATTACAAATAGACGATCTTGATCATGATAGGCAGCTCACAAGATCTAAACATGATAGCACAAGAGGAGAAGACAACCATCTAGCTACTGCTATGGACCCATAGTCCAAGGATGAACTACTCACGCATCAATCCGGAGGCGGGCATGATGATGCAGAGCCCTCCGGTGATGATTCTCCTCTCCGGCAGGGTGCCGGAGGCGATCTCCTGAATCCCGCGAGATGGGATTGGCGGCGGCGGCGTCTCTGGAAGTATTTCCGTATCGTGGCTCTCGGTAATAGGGTTTTCGCGACGGAGGGATTTTATAGGCGGAAGGGCAGCGCAGGGGGCACCCGAGGGGCCCATCCCATAGGGTGGCGCGGGGCCCTCCTTGGCCGCGCCGCCCTATGGTGGCGGCTCCTCGTGGCCCCACTTCGTATGCTCTTCGGTCTTCTGGAAGCTCCGTGGAAAAATAAGACCCTGGGCGTTGATTCCGTCCAATTCCGAGAATATTTCCTTTGTAGGATTTCTGAAACCAAAAACAGCAGAAAACAGCAACTGGCTCTTCGGCATCTCGTTAATAGGTTAGTGCCAGAAAATGCATATAAATGATGTAAAGTATGTATAAAACATGTGGGTATTGTCATAAAAGTAGCATGGAACATAAGAAATTATGGATACGTTTGAGACGTATCAATTTCCCATCACAATATCATGCTTTGCTAGGACAACCCGCGTATGCCAGATTTATGGTGGTACCATGATGACCCACAAGTATAGGGGATCGCAACAGTCTTCGAGGGAAGTAAAACCCAATTTATTGATTCGACACAAGGGGAGACAAAGAACACTTGGAAGCCTTAACAACGGAGTTGTCAATTCGATTGCACTGAAAGCAGACTTGCTCGCAAGGGTTTATCAGTAGTAACAGGTTTATAGCAGTAGCAGTAGTGAAATAACAGCAGCAGAGTACAGAGACAGCAGTAGTGATTTTAGTAAACAGCAGGATTAAAATACTGTAGGCACGGGGACGGATGACGGGCGTTGCATGGATGAGAGAAACTCATGTAACAATCATAGCAGGGCATTTGCAGATAATAATAAAACGGTGTCCAAGTACAAAGCAATCAATAGGCATGTGTTCCATATATAGTCGTGCGTGCTCGCAATGAGAAACTTGCACAACATCTTTTGTCCTACCAGCCGGTGGCAGCCGGGCCTCAAGGGAAACTACTGGATATTAAGGTACTCCTTTTAATAGAGTACCGGAGCAAAGCATTAACACTCCGTGAACACATGTGATCCTCACATCGCTACCATTCCCTCCGGTTGTCCCGATTTCTGTCACTTCGGGGCCATCGGTTCGGACAATGACATGTGTATACAACTTATAGGTAAGACCATAAACAATGAATATCATGATGAAACAATAACATGTTCAGATCTGAGATCATGGCACTCGGGCCCTAGTGACAAGCATTAAGCATAACAAGTTGCAACAATATCATCAAAGTACCAACTACGGACACTAGGCACTATGCCCTAACAATCTTATGCTATTACATGACCAATCTCATCCAATCCCTACCATCCCCTTCGGCCTACAGCGGGGGAATTACTCACACATGGATGGGGGAAACATGGCTGGTTGATGTAGAGGCGTTGGCGGTGATGGCGGCGATGATCTCCTCCAATTCCCCGTCCGGCGGAGTGCCGGAACGGAGACTTACGGCTCCCGCGACGGAGTTTCGCGATGTGGCGGCGTTCTGGAGTGTTTCTGGCGACTTCGACTTCTCCCCGTGCGTTTTTAGGTCGAGGCCGATAAATAGTCCGAAGGAGGGCGTCGGAGGCCGGCCGAGGGGGCCACACCACAGGGCCGCGCGGGCCCCCCCTGGGCCACGCCGCCCTATGGTGTGGGGCCCTCGGGCCTCCACTTCAATTGCCCTTCTGGCTCTGTTAGTTTCCTGGGAAAATAGGGCCTTCTGCATAAATTCCAAGGTTTTTCCCGAAAGTTGGATTTCTGCACAAAAACGAGACACCAGAGCAGTTCTGCTGAAAACAGCGTTAGTCCGTGTTAGTTGCATCCAAAACACACAAATTAGAGGCAAAACAATAGCAAAAGTGTTCGGGAAAGTAGATACGTTTTGGACGTATCAACTCCCCCCAAGCTTAGCTTATTGCTTGTCCTCAAGCAATTCAGTTAACAACTGAGCGATAAAAGAACTTTCACGAACACATTTGCTCATATGATGTATATATTCTCATGCAATGGCTAATACTCAAGCAGTTCATAATGAAATACATGTAAATAAGATCATCTAACAGCTATGTCAATCATGGAGAGGTACCAACAATTAATAATAAGCATCATGAATCATGTATATAAACAGGATTGCAATGTTCATAAGAGAGTATGATAAAGTGGTATCTCGCTTGCCTGTATTTGGTTGGCAAAACATAAATGCCCGGGCACCTCTGGAGTTCATAGAAAGACTAGAAGTAGTGATTGTCAAAAGATAAATGCATGAAAGTTATACCACAATCAATCATATTTTGAGACAAGCATATCATACTAAGAATGACAGTTGTGCTCTCAAGATAGTGCTCAAAGAAATAATGGAGACACAACATAAAAGTAAAAGATTGACCCTTCGCAGAGGGAAGCAGGGATTAACATGCGCTAGAGCTTTTCATTCTTATAAAGACAGGAGTAAAATCATTTTGAGAGGTGTTTGTTGTTGTCAACGAATGGTAATGGGTACACTAACTACCTCGCCAACCGGACTTTCAAGAGCGGCTCCCATGAATTATTGCATATTTATTTGGCACTCCTTCCAACCTTTCTTGCACAAACCATGGCTAACCGAATCCTCGGGTGCCTGCCAACAATCTCATACCATGAAGGAGTGCCTTTTTATTTTGGTTTTATTATGATGATGACACTCCCCCCAACCTTTGCTTACACAAGCCATGGCTAACCGAATCCTTCGGGTGCCGTCCAACAATCACAAACCATGGAGGAGTGTCTAATTAAGTTAATTAATTCGGGACTGGGAATCCCTTTGCCAGCTCTTTTTGCAAAATTATTGGATAAGCGGATGTGCCACTAGTCCATATGAGAGTCCGTCAAAAGTAAATGACAAGGTTGAAAGCTAAACACCACATACTTCCTCATGAGCTATGAAACATAAACACAAATTGAGAAGCATTTTGAAGGTTTTAAAGGTAGCGCATGAGAATTTACTTGGAATGGTTTGAAATGCCATGCATAGGTATTTATGGTGGACACTCTGGAATAACTTGGTTTTCATGTGTTTGGAAGTACGAGCAGCGTTCCCGCTCAGTACAAGTGAAGGCTAGCAATAGACTGGGGAGCGACAAATCAAGAGAGCGATGCTTGTCATAATCATGCTTGCGGCAAAATAAATTAACGGAGGCATAAAAGTGATACAAGAACTCTGAAGCAATATAAATCATCGAGGCTTAATTGACTTTTTGTTCAGTCATATGCATGCGTGAGCATGTGCCAAGTCGATATAAATGAATTATTCAGAGGAGGATACCACAATGCCATACTTACTTATGAATAAAACAATGCAAACAAACATACATGACATGCTACTCATATTAATAAATTGGAGCTAAACATGAGAGATCATGAACTACTAGACTTTCTCAAATAACATATACCTCACATGAACCAACTAAACATGCTCACATGGATGAGTATATGTACAAAAATGAAAACAAATAGAGTTCATACCAGCCTCTCACCACAATCAGATTGTCGTAGATCGTCATTATTGCCTTTTCACTTGTGCAGCTTGGATAATATGAAATGAAAACCACGCTCCAGCCACCGAAGACCATTGAACTCATAAAGAACTTTACAAACCAGAGAAGAACAGCAAATATTTTTGGTGTTTTCAAATTGCAAATAAGAACAAGAGGAAACAAACAAACAAAGCAAAATCTTTTTGGGTTTTCTTATAGCAAACTAGCAATAGCAAATAAAGTGAAACAAACGCAAGAAACTAAAGCAAACAAATGGTAAAGAGAAATAACAGAAATATTTTTGGTCTTTTTGTGTTTTGGGAAAGAAACAAAGCAAAAACAAGAAATAGCAAACTAAAAGAAACACAGAAAAGCGAGATGGCAGAAATCTGCCAAAACCTGACAGCAGTACAGAAATCGATTTTTACAAAAATCTTAAGTTGCTCAGATCGAAAAGTGTTCAACTAATGAAAGTTAGATAACAACCTGGGGAACCTGCACAAAAATTGGCAGCTCAAAATGACGCTCTGGATATTTTTGAGAATTTTTACGGTAACGTTCCAGAATCTGTTTTCAGGCAGCACTTCCCCAAATATTATCTTCCTCTCATTAGAAAACCACTCAAACGAACAAAACAAGTATGTACAAGTATCCAGCAACCATAATATGCAAAGAATGAGTGATGCCGGTATACCTCCCCCCAAGCTTAGGCTTTTAACTCTTCTTGATCATATATCATCCTCCTCTCTTGACCCTTGAAAACTTCCTTCACAACAAACTTCTCATAAACTTTATTAGAGGGGTTAGTACTCAAAAAATTTGAATCCACCTTGATCCTGTAGTGGCACATTGCAAAAACTCAATAAAACATTAGCTACAGCTCTCTATGTCTAGAAAAGCTCGCTTAAAGTCCACAAGAGACAATGCAAAAAATAGAGACAGAATCTGCCAAAACAGAACAGCCAGTAAAGACGAATTTTAATAAAATACTTCCGTTGCTCAAATCAGAAAACTCAAAACTAATGAAAGTTGCGTACATATCTGAGGAACACGCACGTAAATTGGCATATTTTTCTGATTTTCCTACAGAGAAAACAGCCCAGATTCGTGACAGATAGAAATCTGTTTCTGCGCAGAAATCCAAATCTAGTATCAACCTTCGATTAGAGGTTTCACTTGGCACAACATTGCAATAAAATAAAGATACAAAGGTATTGCTACAGCGAGTAAAACAAGTGGAGGAAGAAAGAAATGTTGTTTACCTCCTCTATGCATATAAAAGGTATTCGTTAACAAGGTTGATCAAGTCTTGTCACCAAATAAATTTTACATAGCATAAGAAGAAATAAACCTCAAATCAATCATGTTACCTTGAATTGTATTGATATAGATCCAATCACGAGAGTTTGATATTCTTCCTTAGGCTCATATATAGGACAATCAATAGTTCCCACTTTGATAGTTCTCACATTAGAAATAGTATTAACTCCACATACTTTATCAATCTTCTTGGGGAAATAAACGGTATGCTCCCTATCATCAACATTGAAAGTAACCTTTCCTTTATTGCAATCAATAACAGCCCCTGCGGTGTTAAGAAAAGGTCTCCCAAGAATAATAGACATATTATCATCTTCAGGCATTTCCAACACAACAAAATCAGTTAATATTAAGCAGTTAGTAGTAACTTGAACAGGAACATTCTCACATATACCAACAGGAATAGCAGTAGATTTATCAGCCATTTACAAAGATATATCAGTAGGTATCAACTTATCTAAGTAAAGTCTCTTATAAAGAGAAAAAGGCATAACACTAACACCAGCTCCCAAATCACATAGAGCAGTTTTAACATAATTATTCTTAATAGAACAAGGAATAGTAGGTATACCTGGGTCGCCCAACTTCTTCGGAACTTTGCCATTGAAAGAGTAATTAGCAAGCATAGTGGAAATTTCCTCATTGGGGATTTTCCTTTTGTTAGTAACAATATCTTTCATATACTTTGAATAAGGTGGCAATTTAATAGCATCAGTCAAAGGGATTTGCAAGAATAAAGGTTTCATCCAATCACAAAATTTATTATAGTGTTCTTCTTCCTTTGATTTTAGTTTCTTAGCAGGAAAAGGCATTTTCTTTTGCACCCAAGGTTCTCTTTCATTACCATGTTTCTCAGCAATAAAGTCTTCTTTCGTGTACTTTTTATTTTTAGCATGCTTTTCAGGTTCTTCTTCAACCTCTTCTTTATCAGGAGTATCATTCTTATCATTATCTTTATCATTATCATGTTCATTACCACTTTCAGTTTCAGCATCAGAAATAGAAATACTATTAGGATCATTAACAGGTTCAGAGGATTCTACAACATTTTTATGTTTCTTCTTCTTTTTCTTCCTAGAATGAGCACTAGGTTCAATGCGTTGAGAATCTTGTTCAACTCTTTTGGGATGCCCTTCAGGATATAGAGGATCCTGGGTAGAGACACCACCTCTAGTTGTTACTTCATAAGCATGTTTCTCTTTAGAATTATTCCCTAACAAGTCATTTTGCACTTTAGTGAGTTGATCAATTTGAGTTTGAATCATTTGAAAATGTTTAACAAGCATCTTAACATCATTGGAGGTTCTCTCCACAATATCATGCAATTCACTAATAGCTTGAGAATTTTCCATTAAATGATTCTCTACTCTCATATTAAAATTTTCTTGCTTAACAATATAATTATCAAACTCATCTAAGCATTGTGCAGGAGGTTTCGAATACGGAATATCTTCCCTAGTAAAGCGTTGAAGGGAGTTTACCTCAATCATGGATGAAGGGGGAATTATCTCACATATATCTTCAATAGGAGGTAGATTCTTCACATCTTCAGATTTAATACCTTTCTCCTTGAGAGACTTCTTGGCTTCCCTCATATCTTCATCATTCAATTTAATTAAACCCCGCTTCTTCAATATTGGAGTTGGAGTCGGTTCAGGCGTAGTCCAATCATCATGATTCCGGCTTATTTTAGCCAATAATTCTTCAGCGTCGTCTGGAGTTCTTTTCCTGAAAACACAACCAGCACAACTATCCAGGTATGCCCTAGACTCAATGGTTAGTCCACTATAAAATATATCAAGTAAATCATGCTTTTCCAAATCATGCTCAGGTCGAGCTCTAATAAGAGAGCAGAATCTCGACCAAGCCTCAGGCAATTTCTCTTCATCTTCCTGATTAAAATTATAAATTCTCTGCAAAGCAATATGTTGAGCACTAGCAGGAAAGTATTTGCGGAAGAAAACATCAAGCAATTCTTTCGGACTTTTAATAGAATTAGGTGGCAAATTATTATACCAAGGTTTAGCGTCATCCTTTAATGAGAATGGAAATATTTTAGCAACAAAGTAAGTACGCATCTTAACATCATCAGAGAACAAGCTACTAAGAGTAGATAGCTCAGTCATGTGTTCAACAGCACTTTCTTTTTCAGTACCACAAAAGGGTGTTTTCTCAACAATAGCTATATTAGATAGATCAAGAGAAAAATCATAATCTTTATCCCTAATGTTTATAGGAGATGTGGCAAACTTAGGATCAGGAGACAGTTTATATCTAACAGCATGTTCTGCAAGCAACTTTTTAATTTTTCTTGCATCAGTAGTAGCATTGCATTTTTCAATAAAATCATCATTAAGCTCCACATAATCTTCCTCAGTATCATCACTAAAATAACCAAGTTCAGGTGAACTAACAGGTGTAGTAGCATTAGGAGTTTCAGTATTTTCAATTTGTCTAGACCTAGCAATTGTAGCATCTAGAAAAGATCCCAATGAACCACTATCATCAAGTACAGCAGAAACATTATCAATATTATGAGAGTGTTCAGATTCAGCAGATGTACCCGCATGCGAAGCATGTGGCGGTGAAACAAGTTTATCAATCACAGATGGTGAATCAAGAGCAGCAGAGGTATTCAGAATTGCACCTTTTCTTGTAGTGGATGGTAATATGGCGATCTTAGTATCGCGAGGTTTACCCATGATGGAGAATTTGCAGCGAACAATATTAATCCAAGTGAACTTCCAAATAAAGCTATGCTCCCCGGCAACGGCGCCAGAAAATAGTCTTGATGACCCACAAGTATAGGGGATCGCAACAGTCTTCGAGGGAAGTAAAACCCAATTTATTGATTCGACACAAGGGGAGACAAAGAACACTTGGAAGCCTTAACAACGGAGTTGTCAATTCAGTTGCACTGGAAACAGACTTGCTCGCAAGGGTTTATCGGTAGTAACAGGTTTATAGCGATAGCGATAGTGAAATAACAAAGACGAGTACAGAGACAGTAGTAGTGATTTTTAGTAAACAGCAGGATTAAAATACTGTAGGCACGGGGACGGATGACGGGCGTTGCATGGATGAGAGAAACTCATGTAACAATCATAGCAGGGCATTTGCAGATAATAATAAAACGGTGTCCAAGTACAAAGCAATCAATAGGCATGTGTTCCATATATAGTCGTGCGTGCTCGCAATGAGAAACTTGCACAACATCTTTTGTCCTACCAGCCGGTGGCAGCCGGGCCTCAAGGGAAACTACTGGATATTAAGGTACTCCTTTCAATAGAGTACCGGAGCAAAGCATTAACACTCCGTGAACACATGTGATCCTCACATCGCTACCATTCCCTCCGGTTGTCCCGATTTCTGTCACTTCGGGGCCATCGGTTCCGGACAGCGACATGTGTATACAACTTATAGGTAAGACCATAAACAATGAATATCATGATGAAACAATAACATGTTCAGATCTGAGATCATGGCACTCGGGCCCTAGTGACAAGCATTAAGCATAACAAGTTGCAACAATATCATCAAAGTACCAACTACGGACACTAGGCACTATGCCCTAACAATCTTATGCTATTACATGACCAATCTCATCCAATCCCTACCATCCCCTTCGGCCTACAGCGGGGGAATTACTCACACATGGATGGGGGAAACATGGCTGGTTGATGTAGAGGCGTTGGCGGTGATGGCGGCGATGATCTCCTCCAATTCCCCGTCCGGCGGAGTGCCGAACGGAGACTTCGGCTCCCGCGACGGAGTTTCGCGATGTGGCGGCGTTCTGGAGTGTTTCTGGCGACTTCGACTTCTCCCCGTGCGTTTTTAGGTCGAGGCCGATAAATAGTCCGAAGGAGGGCGTCGGAGGCCGGCCGAGGGGGCCACACCACAGGGCCGCGCGGGCCCCCCCTGGGCCGCGCCGCCCTATGGTGTGGGGCCCTCGGGCCTCCACTTCAATTGCCCTTCTGGCTCCGTTAGTTTCCTGGGAAAATAGGGCCTTCTGCATAAATTCCGAGGTTTTTCCCGAAAGTTGGATTTCTGCACAAAAACGAGACACCAGAGCAGTTCTGCTGAAAACAGCGTTAGTCCGTGTTAGTTGCATCCAAAACACACAAATTAGAGGCAAAACAATAGCAAAAGTGTTCGGGAAAGTAGATACGTTTTGGACGTATCATACCACACTATGCATACTTGTTGTGGAGACTCCCTGGACCCAACGGCCCAATCACAGTAAAATGCAGTTTCGCGCTAGCGGATAAATGCGACAAGGATTTTCATAGGCCGTCCGAAACTTTCGGGATGCAAGCAGAGTATATGGCGTCAAGGCTAACAACTGATTATGACGTGTTGCCAGATGGCGGGAGGCCATTAAAGGAACCAACCTTAGATACCACAAAAAATTCAAAGGAAGTACAGATTCACCCCACAGATCCTAAGAAGACGACAGCTATTGCATCAAATATGGATCTCGCATAGGAAAGCGCGCTCGTCGAGTTCCTCCGTGAGCGCTGAGAAATCTTCGCATGGTGTCCAGCTGACATGCCAGGAGTACCCAGGGAACTTGTCGAGCACCCTCTTAATTTGGATCCACTGGCGAGACCAATTAAACAACCTCTGCGGCGTTTTTCGGAACCAAACCGCAAAGCTATGCTGTCAGAAATTAATCGACTCAGAGAAGCAGGATTTATCAAGAAGTTACACACAGAGGCCACGTGGGTAGCTAACCCAGTGCTGGTCCCGAAGAAAAACACAGAGGTCCTTCGCATGTGCGTTGATTTCACGTGTCTCAATAAACATTATCCAAAGGATCACTTCCCCCTCCCGAGGATCGATCAAATTATCGACTCCACGGCAGGATGTGAACGTCTTTCCTTCTGGGACGCATATTCTGGTTACAACCAGATCCGACTAAAAGAAGAAGATGAGGTCAAAACAGCTTTTATAACACCATATGGCGTGTTCTGCTGCAGAACAATGCCTTTCGGGTTAAAAAACGCGGGAGCAACATATCAGCGGATGATGCAGAAGTGTCTCGCCACACAGATTGGCAAGAACGTTCAAGTGTACATCGACGATGTCATCATAACAACAAAGCAAGGATCAACCTTGATCGAGGACCTCAAGGAAACTTTCGATAATCTCGATAGATTCCGCCTCAAGCTGAACCCGACGAAATGTTCTTTCGGCGTCCCTGCAGGAGAACTTCTCGGGTTTCTGGTGTCAGCAAGAGGAATCGAGGCCAACCCAGAGAAAATTCAAGCCATCGTAACAATGCGGAAGCCAACCAAGTTAAAGGAAATACAACAGCTAACTCGGCGAGTCGCGACTTTAAGCAGATTCGTCGCCAGGCTGGGAGAAAAGGCGTTGCCATTCTACGCCTTGATCAAGCAAGGAGAAAAGTTTGAGTGGAACGAAGAAGCAGATAGAGCCTTTGAGGACCTAAAGCGCACAATCTCGACGCCTCCAATATTGGTGGCGCCTAAGGAGAAGGAATCTCTCTTGTTGTATATTGCAGCCACACCTCAGGTGGTTAGCACGGTACTTGTGGTCGAAAGAGAGGAAGAAGGGAAACTGCATGGAGTTCAGAGGCCGGTATATTTCATCAGTGAAGTTCTATCGCCTTCAAAACAGCAGTACCCGCAATATCAGAAGTTGGCATATGGAGTGTTTACAACTGCAAAAAAATTGTGACACTATTTTTCGGCGCACCCGATAATAGTGGTCAACGAAGCGCCTTTATCAAATATATTAAATAACCCAGAGGCTATGGGTCGTGTCTCCCTTTGGGGAATAGAACTTTCCCCTCGGGACATCACATATGAAAAAATAAAAGCAATAAAGTCGCAGATCTTACCAGACTTTGTCGCAGAGTGGATGGAGCTGCAAAACATGGGACCCCCGGACTTGTCGAGAACCTGGACCATGAACTTCGACGGGTCCAAAAGGCTAGAAGGAGCTGGAGCAGGCGTGATATTAGTGTCACCTCAAGGAGATAAAATGAAATATGTGTTGTGGATGACGTTTCCTAACGCGTGGAATAATGAGGCAGAGTATGAAACACTCATCCACAGAATGAAGATGGTGAAAGCTTGCGGCGCAACTCGATTTTTCTTTTTGGTGATTCCCAACTGGTGGCTCAACAGGTGATGAACCAATGCGACGCAGTCAATGACAACATGATAGCGTACAAGGAGGTATACAACAAACTCGAAAAACTCTTTCATGGGTGCGAAGTGAATCATATCAGCAGGCTCAGCAACGATGAAGCCGATGTTTTAGCGAACATCGGGTCGCAGTGCTTAGCAATACCACCCGGCGTATTTTGGAAAGAGATAAATGAAAGATCAACAAAGGCGAAGAAACAGCCAAAGAAAAAGAGAAGCTTGAGAAAAACTCGGGGGATCCAGTACAATCAGATGCAAATATATCGGGAGATGAAGAGGAACCACATGAGGTGATGGTAGTGCAAGTTCCTTGGATGCAGGTTTATATAGCATATATCTTAAGAAAAGAAGTACCCGAAGATCCAATGGAAGCGAGGCGAGTTATTCGACGACCCAAAGTGTTCACTGTGATCAAGGGAGAGTTGTACAAACGCATCATCTCGGGAGTTTTGCAAAGGTGCGTAACACCCGAAGAAGGAAGAGTAATGCTGAAGGACGTACACAAAGGAGTATGTGGCCATCACGCGAGCAGCCGAGCAATAGCAGCCAAGGTTTTCAGGGCAGGTTTTTATTGGTTGACTGCAATAGAAGACGCGAAAGATATTGTGCGAACCTGCGACGCGTGCCAAAGGTTTGCGGCAAAACCTCATTCTCCGGTAGCAGAGCTGATGCCAATACCTTTGTCTTGGCCTTTTGCACAATGGGGACTCGACATGGTAGGGAAGTTGCATAAATCTTGGCTAGGAGGATACGTGTATATGCTCGTAGCTGTCGACAAGTTCACCAAATGGATTGAGGCAGTACCAGTAACATCGGCAGACGCAGCTTCGGTGGTAAGCTTCATAAAAGGCATAGTTTTTCGATCTGGTGTTCCTCACAGCATCGTCACAGACAACGGCAGCAACTTCACTTACAAGGAGTTTAAGGCATATTGTGCGGAGGTAGGGATCAAACTACACTTCGCATCAGTGGCACGCCCGCAAACCAATGGCCAAGTAGAAAAAGCAAACGGTATCATCTGCAATGGTATCAAAAAAACGGCTGGTAACACCTCTAGAAAAAGCTCGATACTCATGGCCAGAAGAATTACCCAGTGTACTATGGAGCATACGGATAACGCCAAATACAACAACACAAGAGACTCCGTTTTTCCTGGTTCATGGAGCTGAGGCAGTGCTCCCGATAGAAATAGAACACAATTTTCCGAGAGTGGCGGAGTTCGATGAAGAAAACTCGAGAAAGGCATTGGAGGACGATGTCGATGCCCTCGATGAAGCTAGAGATGAGGTGTTGTCAAGAGTAACCAAGTATCAGCAGGACTTGAAGAACTACCATAGTCGATGTTTGCGACCAAGATCTTTTCAAGTTGGCGACCTAGTTCTTCGGCTCACACAAGACAACCATGAAAAATTTGAGTCACCCTGGATTGGCCCATACATCGTCACCGAAATAATCGTAGGAGGAGCATACAGAATAAAGGACAAGAAGACGGGGATCGCAGAACCAAACCCTTGGAACGTGGCGCAGCTTAGGCGTTTTTACGCATAAGTCGAAAATATAGTCCTACATGTAAACATACATTGTACTGAAACGCATGCGAGTTTTCAGACGCACTCTTTTCCTTTCAGGGCACCGAGTGGGGCTGAAAGGTTTTTAATGAGGTGGGCTCGCGGTGCTGCAATATAGTAAAAATATTGGTGATATACAGCTCTTTCTTCGACAGGCTCGGGGGTTCATCACCCGAAAAAATTCTATAACATATAGAAATTCTACAATATACAACTCGCAAGATATTTGACTTGGTTTAAACACCTCACAAAACAATAAATATAAACACAATAGCCACCGAAATCCTCGGGGGCTATAGGGAGTAAAAATATACATCATATGTACATACGTTTTGATTCGATATACATACAACTCAAGCAATATACAGATTTGTTACAATGCAGCAGAAGGATTGGAAAACTATATCAAGTTATCAATGCTTATTCTGTTGGCTTCCGTCGGAACATTCAAGGCGTCAGCATAATGGTGCTCTCGAAAAAAGTCAGCATCCATCAGCCGTGGGAGTTATCTTCTCATTGATCCTGTCGACGTACTGCCTTTTCTCCCTCACTTTGGCATGGAAGATACTCACAATGTTCTTCAAGCTTAACTTCGGGTAGCAAATCTTCAGCACAATTAAGGCAAACCTGGCACCAGCTACCAGTTTAACCTTCACAAAATTGTGGATTTGCTCTATGCTTTTGAATTTATCCATCAATTGAGGAAGACCCGCAGGTTGTGGGTTTCGGGGAAACATTGCCTTATATATCATGGACAAAATGTCGGCACAGGATTGCAAAAAGTCTCTGACCTATGAAACGCGATCCTGGAACCGCACAATTTGGTGGCTACGGGCCATGTCTGCCTAAAAGGTGCTACCACTTTGTTGAGAGAGCCGACACAAAACCTCGACCCGAGCTTTTACGTGTTGGTCTTCAGCGTCAGCATCGATAAATGAACTTGGAAGAAAACAAGAAAATCAGAACAAGAACTAAAGGGCAGGCGAAGGAAAAGAGAAAACACGGACACATACCCGACATATCCTGACTAGCGTCAGTCATAAGATCGAGCATATAATTTTCGCGTTCGGATGCACGCGAAGCTTTGGCAATTGCGTTGTCTTTTAGCTTGAGAGCTTCTTGCGCCCGTCGAAGAGCAGCCCGCTCACGTTCCGAAGATTTTCGTGATTGCTCCATCACCACAAGTGTTTGCTTCTTCATCAATTGAAGTTGTTGTCGCAGTTCATTTAACTCCCGCAAAGGATCAGCACTCGAAGAATCTTCAACGAAATCATCAACGGAAGTTTTCCTCGAGTGGGAAGTAGTAGGCAAAGCATCCGAGGAACCAGGTGCCGCAGTATAGTTGTCAAAAACCAACTGGAAAGAAAATCTCGACATCAATCAATTTGCAAAATAGCATTCCATTAATTATTGGGATATCTACATGTTCATTACAAAAGTTGGCTCCTAGTGAACCAATGGTAGGCTGTCGCAAGCCACTACTAAGGCGACATCGTCAAAAGAAGAAGAAAAAGAAAGAAAAACAGGGACAAGATGGTCTACTTGACCTCCGGCTTGGCGGTACTGGAGAAAGCAGCTGGTTTGTATCCGAGGAAGGAGAGGATCTTCTTCGAGTGCGGCTTGGCAGCCTTAATCAAGGACGTCCACTTCTCCTTGTTTATCCCCTTTGTTTCACCAGCTTTCACCCAGTCGACATTCTGTTGGCTCTCGGCAACCAGGGCTATCGTGCCTTCAACTCCAATCTTCAAATTCTCTTGCCGAAAATTCAGCGCAAGATCCTCTTCAGGAATGAAGTGCTTGGCAAGGTCGGAGAAGGTCTCTGGTTGTTTTGCTTTGGGAAGAAGTAGGGGAAGATGCGCGTAAAAGCGGTTCTCGCATCGACAATAGTGCGGCGCGCCAGATCCCCATGAATTTCAAGTAGAGAGAGGGCGTCGCAAGGACGATTCCCTTCAGGCTCCTGAAGTTCAAAATCTTGACCCATTTTTCCTGCTGAAGCAAAAGCTCGAGTTACCAACAAGTATGAGGAGAGCTAATCTTAGAAGAGACCCGAGTAAAGTGATCTTCAAAATTACTGGCAAAAATCCGATTTTGCGACTCCAAACGGCCAATGATATCTTCGTCACGGGCAATCTGTTGAGTTATCTTCTCGCTTAAAGCAGTTTCAGCTTCGTGGAGTCTCTTTCGAAGATCTCCAACGGAGGCAGCGTCCTGTTCAGCCTTCTTGCGAGCTTTTTCATTTTGCTCCAGCTTGACGGCGAGATCATCGGCACGCTTGTTAGCCTTGGCGAGAGCCTCTAGCGGAAAGAAACAAAGCAGGAGTCAAGATAAAGATGGCAATATAGTTTACTCGATGAAAAACAAGATATCTTATTCACATGACGGTGTACCTTTCAAACCATTGACAATGTCACGGTACCCAATAAATTGAGTGCCGAGACTGATGAAGTGTTGCATCAGAGATTGTAAAAAGAAAGACGACAGAAAAGGTTTAGAGTGGCAAAAACTTGACAAAAAATACCAAAAAGCTGCAAGGATCCTTATATCATCCAAGGGAGGAGCCGTCGAACTCCTGGTCAAGTTGTGTTCCTCGCCAAGCTCAATCCTCGCTCTCTTTGGCGAGGGGGCTCGGGGGCTGGCGACAGGAGTCGATGTTTCCAAGTCTTGGTGAGGAAGAGGTGAGGTTTCCTCCGTTACTCGGTGAGCTTCCGAGAGAACCAAAGTTTGCGACGTGCTCGTCGGAGCAGTCACATTGGCGGGTGGCTCTTCTTCTTCCTCGCCACTACCCGCAAGGATATAATGAGAATATTTACAAGCAATATATAAAAAGACAAAGAGGAGGTAGATTAGCTTATGATCTAACGATGGCATCCTCATAAGGACAGAAGGCACCCTCCTCCTCGGGAGCAGTTTCCTCGGCAGGTGAACTGCTGGGTTTGGAGGTGCTGGAGTTTTCGACATCACCCCTTTTCCTCTTATTCCTGGGGGAAGCACCGGAAGGGAGAGAATGCACCGACTCGGAAGCCTCAGATTCAGTTTCTCTTTCAGAGGAAGCCGCGGATTTGTGAGATCCCGCGACTTCACTCTCAGGGCGAGAAGTACCGTGCGCGTCGTCAATAACGACGGCTCGTTCGTCGACTTCCCCACCTTCAGGAAGGGGAGGCAGGGAGGATAAAACTTGATGCTTCTAAAGAAGGAAAAGTTACACCAATGGGAAGTTAAGCAATTCAGCAAGATAGTAGTCGAACAAATAAATTTGAGAGGACAAGTAGTTTACCTTGAGGAGGGCGTTGGTGCCGCTATACGGCTCCACGCGACACGAGGTTGGAATCATGTCTTTCTTACTCAGCGATGAAATACACCGGACAAGCTTTTCCAAATCCTTCACCAAAAGATCCTTGGATATTGATGGCGTGTATTTCACACGTTCGTTGGGCAACCCCAAGAGGAAGGTATGATGCGCACAGCAGCAAGTTTTCCCTCAGAAAGAAACCAAGGTTTATCGAACCAGGAGGAGCCAAGAAGCACGTTGAAGGTTGATGGCGGCGGGATGTAGTGCGGCGCAACACCAGGGATTCCGGCGCCAACGTGGAACCTGCACAACACAACCAAAGTACTTTGCCCCAACGAAACAGTGAGGTTGTCAATCTCACCGGCTTGCTGTAACAAAGGATTAACCGTATTGTGTGGAAGATGATTGTTTGCGAGAAAACGATAGAACAAGTATTGCAGTAGATTGTATTTCAGTAAAGAGAATTGGACCGGGGTCCACAGTTCACTAGAGGTGTCTCTCCCATAAGACGAACAGCATGTTGGGTGAACAAATTACAGTTGGGCAATTGACAAATAAAGAGAGCATGACCATGCACATACATATCATGATGAGTATAGTGAGATTTAATTGGGCATTACGACAAAGTACATAGACCGTCATCCAACTGCATCTATGCCTAAAAAGTCCACCTTCAGGTTATCATCCGAACCCCCTCCAGTATTAAGTTGCTAACAACAGACAATTGCATTAAGTATGGTGCGTAATGTAACTAGTGACTACATCCTTGAACATAGCACTAATGTTTTATCCCTAGTGGCAACAGCACAACACAACCTTAGAACTTTACATCCTTGTCCAAGGTGTCTATGCAGACATGAACCCACTATCGAGCATAAGTACTCCCTCTTGGAGTTACAAGCATCTACTTGGCCAGAGCATCTACTAGTAACGGAGAGCATGCAAGATCATAAACAACACATAGATATAACTTTGATAATCAACATAACAAGTATTCTCTATTCATCGGATCCCAACAAACGCAACATATAGAATTACAGATAGATGATCTTGATCATGTTAGGCAGCTCACAAGATCCGACAATGATAGCACAATGGGGAGAAGACAACCATCTAGCTACTGCTATGGACCCATAGTCCAGGGGTAGACTACTCACACATCACACCGGAGGCGACCATGGCGGCGTAGAGTCCTCCGGGAGATGATTCCCCTCTCCGGCAGGGTGCCGGAGGCGATCTCCTGGATCCCCCGAGATGGGATCGGCGGCGGCGGCGTCTCTGGAAGGTTTTCCGTATCGTGGCTCTCGGTACTGGGGGTTTCGTCACGGAGGCTTTTTATAGGCGGAAGGGCAGGTCAAGAGGCGGCACGGGGGCCCCACACCACAGGGCCGCGCGGCCAAGGGGGGGGCCGCGCCGCCCTATGGTTTGGCTCCCCTGTGGCCCCTCTTCGTCTCTCCTTCGGACTTCTGGAAGCTTCGTGAGAAAATAGGCCCCTGGGCTTTGATTTCGTCCAATTTCGAGAATATTTCCTTACTAGGATTTCTGAAACCAATGACAGCAGAAAACAGCAACTGGCACTTCGGCATCTTGTTAATAGGTTAGTTCCAGAAAATACACGAATATGACATAAAGTGTGCATAAAACATGTAGATAACATCAATAATGTGGCATGGAACATAAGAAATTATCGATACGTCGGAGACGTATCAGCATCCCCAAGCTTAGTTCTGCTCGTCCCGAGCAGGTAAAACGATAACACAGATAATTTCTGGAGTGACATGCCATCATAATCTTGATCATACTATTTGTAAAGCATATGTAGTGAATGCAGCGATCAAAACAATGTATATGACATGAGTAAACAAGTGAACCATAAAGCAAAGACTTTTCATGAATAGCACTTCAAGACAAGCATCAATTAGTCTTGCATAAGAGTTAACTCATAAAGCAATAATTCAAAGTAAAGGCATTGAAGCAACACAAAAGAAGATTAAGTTTCAGCGGTTGCTTTCAACTTGTAACATGTATATCTCATGGATATTGTCAACATAGAGTAATATAATAAGTGCAATAAGCAAGTATGTAGGAATCGATGCACAGTTCACACAAGTGTTTGCTTCTTGAGGTGGAGAGAAATAGGTGAACTGACTCAACATTGAAAGTAAAAGAATGGTCCTCCATAGAGGAAAAGCATCGATTGCTATATTTGTGCTAGAGCTTTGATTTTGAAAACATGAAACAATTTTGTCAACGGTAGTAATAAAGCATATGCATCATGTAAATTATATCTTATAAGTTGCAAGCCTCATGCATAGTGTACTAATAGTGCCCGCACCTTGTCCTAATTAGCTTGGACTACCGGGTCATCACAATGCATTGTTTTTACCAAGTGTCACAAAGGGGTACCTCTATGCCGCCTGTACAAAGGTCTAAGGAGAAAGCTCGCATTGGATTTCTCGCTATTGATTATTCTTCAACTTAGACATCCATACCGGGACAACATAGACAACAGATAATGGACTCCTCTTTTATGCATAAGCATATAACAACAATTAATAATTTTCTCATTTGAGATTTGAGGATTGTTGTCCAAAACTGAAACTTCCACCATGGAGCATGGCTTTAGTTAGCGGCCCAATGTTCTTCTCTAACATATGCATGCTTAACCATATGGTGGTAGATCTCTCTTACTTCAGACAAGACGGACATGCATAGCAACTCACATGAAATTCAACAATGAATAGTTGATGGCGTCCCCAGTGAACATGGTTATCGCACAACAAGCAACTTAATAAGAGATAAAGTGCATAATTACATATTCAATACCACAATAGTTTTTAAGCTATTTGTCCCATGAGCTATATATTGCAAAGGTGAATGATGGAATTTTAAAGATATCACTCAAGCAATTTACTTTGGAATGGCGGGAAATACCATGTAGTATAGGTAGGTATGGTGGACACAAATGGCATAGTGGTTGGCTCAAGTATTTTGGATGCATGAGAAGTATTCCCTCTCGATACAAGGTTTAGGCTAGCATGGCTTATTTGAAACAAACACAAGGATGAACCGGTACAGCAAAACTCACATAAAAGACATATTGAAAACATTATAAGACTCTACACCGTCTTCCTTGTTGTTCAAACTCAATACTAGAAATTATCTAGACCTTAGAGAAACCAAATATGCAAACCAAATTTTAGCATGCTCTATGTATTTCTTCATTAATGGGTGCAAAGCATATGATGCAAGAGCTTAATCATGAGCACAACAATTGCCAAGTATCACATTACCCAAGACATTAATAGCAATTACTACATGTATCATTTTCCAATTCCAACCATATAACAATTTAACGAAGGAGAAACTTCGCCATGAATACTATGAGTAGAAACCAAGGACATACTTGTCCATATGCTACAGCGGAGCGTGTCTCTCTCCCATAAAGTGAATGCTAGGATCCATTTTATTCAAACAAAACAAAAACAAAAACAAACCGACGCTCCAAGAAAAAGCACATAAGATGTGATGGAATAAAAATATAGTTTCAGGGGAGGAACCTGATAATGTTGTCGATGAAGAAGGGGATGCCTTGGGCATCCCCAAGCTTAGACGCTTGAGTCTTCTTGATATATGCAGGGGTGAACCACCGGGGCATCCCCAAGCTTAGAGCTTTCACTCTCCTTGATCATGTTGCATCATACTCCTCTCTTGATCCTTGAAAACTTCCTCCACACCAAACTCGAAACAACTCATTAGAGGGTTAGTGCACAATATAAATTGACATATTCAGAGGTGACACAATCATTCTTAACACTTCTGGACATTGCATAATGCTACTGGACATTAGTGGATCAAAGAAATTCATCCAACATAGCAAAAGAGGCAATGCGAAATAAAAGGCAGAATCTGTCAAAACAGAACAGTTCGTATTGACCAATTTTAAAATGGCACCAGACTTGCTCAAATGAAAATGCTCAAATTGAATGAAAGTTGCGTACATATCTGAGGATTACTCACGTAAATTGGCATAATTTTCTGAGCTACCTACAGGGAGGTGGACCCAGATTCGTGACAGCAAAGAAATCTGGAACTGTGCAGTAATCCAAATCTAGTACTTACTTTTCTATCAACGGCTTAACTTGGCACAACAAAACACAAAACTAAGATAAGGAGAGGTTGCTACAGTAGTAAACAACTTCCAAGACACAAAATAAAAACAAAGTACTGTAGGTAAAAACATGGGTCGTCTCCCATAAGCGCTTTTCTTTAACGCCTTTCAGCTAGGCGCAGAAAGTGTGTATCAAGTGTTATCAAGAGATGAAGTGTCAACATCATAATTTGTTCTCATAATAGAATCAAAAGGTACCTTCATTCTCTTTCTAGGGAAGTGTTCCATACCTTTCTTGAGAGGAAATTGATATTTTATATTACCTTCCTTCATATCAATAACAGCACCAACAGTTCGAAGAAAAGGTCTTCCCAATATAATGGGACAAGATGCATTGCATTCAATATCCAAGACAACAAAATCAACGGGAACAAGGTTATTGTTAACGGTAATGCGAACATTATCAACCTTACCCAAAGGTTTCTTTGTAGAATGATCAGCAAGATTAACATCCAAATAACAATTTTTCAGTGGTGGCAAGTCAAGCATATTATAAATTTTCTTAGGCATAACAGAAATACTTGCACCAAGATCACATAAAGCATTACAATCAAAATCTTTAACCTTCATCTTAATGATGGGCTCCCAACCATCCTCTAGCTTTTTAGGAATAGAGGCTTCACGCTCTAGTTTCTCTTCTCTAGCTTTTATGAGAGCATTTGTAATATGATGCGTGAAAGCCAAATTTATAGCACTAGCATTAGGACTTTTAGCAAGTTTTTGCAAGAACTTTATAACTTCAGAGATGTGGCAATCATCAAAATTCAAACCATTATAATCTAAAGCAATGGGATCATCATCCCCAATGTTGGAAAAAATTTCAGCAGCTTTATCACAAGCAGTTTCAGCAGTTTTAGCAGTTTCAGGCAGTTTTTCGCGCTTTGCATTAGAAGTGGAAACATTGCTAACACCAATTCTTTTATTAGTATGAGTAGGAGGTGCAGCAACATGTGTAGCATTAGCATTACTAGTGGTGGTAATAGTCCAAACTTTAGCTATATTCTTCTCTTTAGCTAGTTTTTCATTTTCTTCTCTATCCCACCTAGCACGCAGTTCAACCATTAATCTTATATTCTCATTAATTCTAACTTGAATGGCATTTGCTGTAGTAGTAATTTTATTATGATGATTCTCATTAGGCAAAACTTTTGATTTCAAAAGATCAACATCAGCAGCAAGACTATCAACTTTAGAAGCAAGTATATCAATTTTCCCAAGCTTTTCTTCAACAGATTTGTTAAAAGCAGTTTGTGTACTAATAAATTCTTTAAGCATGGCTTCAAGTCCAGGGGGTGAACTCCTATTATTGTTGTAAGAATTCCCATAAGAATTACCATAGCCGTTGCCATTATTATAAGGATATGGCCTATAGTTGTTACTAGAATTGTTCGGTAAGCATTGTTGTTGAAATTATTATTTTTAATGAAGTTTACATCAACATGTTCTTCTTGTGCAACCAATGAAGCTAATGGAACATTATTAGGATCAATATTAGTCCTATCATTCACAAGCATAGACATAATAGCATCGATTTTATCACTCAAGGAAGAGGTTTCTTCGACAGAATTTACCTTCTTACCTTGTGGAGCTCTTTCCGTGTGCCATTCAGAGTAGTTGATCATCATATTATCAAGAAGCTTTGTTGCTTCACCAAGAGTGATGGACATAAAGGTACCTCCAGCAGCTGAATCCAATAAATTCCGTGAAGAAAAATTTAGTCCTGCATAGAAGGTTTGGATGATCATCCAAGTAGTCAGTCCATGGGTTGGGCAATTTTTAACCAGAGATTTCATTCTTTCCCAAGCTTGAGCAACATGTTCAGTATCTAATTGTTTAAAATTCATTATGCTACTCCTCAAAGATATAATTTTAGCAGGGGATAATATCTACCAATAAAAGCATCCTTGCATTTAGTCCATGAATCAATACTATTCTTCGGCAGAGATAGCAACCAATCTTTAGCTCTTCCTCTTAATGAGAAAGGGAACAATTTTAGTTTAATAATATCACCATCTACATCTTTATATTTTTGCATTTCACATAGTTCAACAAAATTATTAAGATGGGCAGCAGCATCATCAGAACTAACACCAGAAAATTGCTCTCGCATAACAAGATTCAGTAAAGCAGGTTTAATTTCAAAGAATTCTGCTGTAGTAGCAGGTGGAGCAATAGGTGTGCATAAGAAATCATTATTATTTGTGGTTGTGAAGTCACACAACTTAGTATTTTCAGCGTTGGCCATTTTAGCAACAGTAAATAAAGCAAACTAGATAAAGTAAATGCAAGTAAACTAATTTTTTTGTGTTTTTGATATAGCAAACAAGATAGCAAGTAAAGTAAAACTAGCAACTAATTTTTTTGTATTTTGATTTAGTGCAGCAAACAAAGTAGTAAATAAAACTAAGCAAGACAAAAACAAAGTAAAGAGATTGAGAAGTGGAGACTCCCCTTGCAGCGTGTCTTGATCTCCCCGGCAACGGCGCCAGAAAATGTGCTTGATGGCGTGTATTTCACACGTTCATTGGGCAACCCCAAGAGGAAGGTATGATGCGCACAGCAGCAAGTTTTCCCTCAGAAAGAAACCAAGGTTTATCGAACCAGGAGGATCCAAGAAGCACGTTGAAGGTTGATGGCGGCGGGATGTAGTGCGGTGCAACACCAGGGATTCCGGCGCCAACGTGGAACCTGCACAACACAACCAAAGTACTTTGCCCCAACGAAACAGTGAGGTTGTCAATCTCACCGGCTTGCTGTAACAAAGGATTAACCGTATTGTGTGGAAGATGATTGTTTGCAGAAAAACGGTAGAACAAGTATTGCAGTAGATTGTATTTCAGTAAAGAGAATTGGACCGGGGTCCACAGTTCACTAGAGGTGTCTCTCCCATAAGACGAACAGCATGTTGGGTGAACAAATTACAGTTGGGCAATTGACAAATAAAGAGAGCATGACCATGCACATACATATCATGATGAGTATAGTGAGATTTAATTGGGCATTACGACAAAGTACATAGACCGTCATCCAACTGCATCTATGCCTAAAAAGTCCACCTTCAGGTTATCATCCGAACCCCCTCCAGTATTAAGTTGCTTACAACAGACAATTGCATTAAGTATGGTGCGTAATGTAACTAGTGACTACATCCTTGAACATAGCACTAATGTTTTATCCCTAGTGGCAACAGCACAACACAACCTTAGAACTTTACATCCTTGTCCCGGTGTCAATGCAGGCATGAACCCACTATCGAGCATAAGTACTCCCTCTTGGAGTTACAAGCATCTACTTGGCCAGAGCATCTACTAGTAACGGAGAGCATGCAAGATCATAAACAACACATAGATATAACTTTGATAATCAACATAACAAGTATTCTCTATTCATCGGATCCCAACAAACGCAACATATAGAATTATAGATAGATGATCTTGATCATGTTAGGCAGCTCACAAGATCCGACAATGATAGCACAATGGGGAGAAGACAACCATCTAGCTACTGCTATGGACCCATAGTCCAGGGGTAGACTACTCACACATCACACCGGAGGCGACCATGGCGGCGTAGAGTCCTCCGGGAGATGATTCCCCTCTCCGGCAGGGTGCCGGAGGCGATCTCCTGGATCCCCCGAGATGGGATCGGCGGCGGCGGCGTCTCTGGATGGTTTTCCGTATCGTGGCTCTCGGTACTGGGGGTTTCGTCACGGAGGCTTTTTATAGGCGGAAGGGCAGGTCAAGAGGCGGCACGGGGGCCCCACACCACAGGGCCGCGCGGCCAAGGGGGGGGCCGCACCGCCCTATGGTTTGGCTCCCCTGTGGCCCCTCTTCGTCTCTCCTTCGGACTTCTGGAAGCTTCGTGAGAAAATAGGCCCCTGGGCTTTGATTTCGTCCAATTCCGAGAATATTTCCTTACTAGGATTTCTGAAACCAAAAACAGCAGAAAACAGCAACTGGCACTTCGGCATCTTGTTAATAGGTTAGTTCCAGAAAATGCACGAATATGACATAAAGTGTGCATAAAACATGTAGATAACATCAATAATGTGGCATGGAACATAAGAAATTATCGATACGTCGGAGACGTATCAGATATGCGGTCCGCGTCTTTGTCGCCGGCATACATCCAGAGGGGGTTCTTGCGAGCCTGCAGAGGCTGCACCCTGATCCTAAGGAAATATGCGGTGATCTGAATACCCGACAATTCCTTGCCACGGGTATTCTGAAGCTCGTGGATGCGCTTCATCACCGCATCTCTCGCCATCTTCTCTTCTTCGGTAGCTTCAGCATCCCACGACCGGCATCGAAGGATTTTTTCTCTACCATCAAAAGGCGCGATATTGTAATCTTGCGAGTTGATGTGCTCCTCGCGGATGTATAGGCATCTTTTGCGCCACCCTTGGACAGAATCAGGAAATTTGACATCGAAATATTTGACATCAGGACGGACGCAGATAACAACACCACCTACATTGTAGGCGATGTTGTGGGAACTATTGCGGCGGACAAGGAAGATGTGTTTCCACATGCCCCAATTTGGAGGAGCCCCGAGAAAGCACTCACATAGAGTGATGAAGATGGAGATATGGAGGATAGAATTGGGAGTCACCTGGTGTAGCTGCAGCCCATAAACAAAGAGTAATCCACGGAGAAACTCGTGAATAGGAGTGGAAAGGCCACGGATGAGATGGTCAACGAAGGTTACCTTGTATCCGATGCGCGGCATCGGGAAGCTTTTTTCGCCGGGGAAGATCAGCGTCTTGTCCTTCTTTGCCAGCCCAAGCTTCTTGAGCAGGTTCATGTCTTGGTTTGAGATCTTGGATCTCTCCCACTCAGAGAACTCCAAATCTTTTGCCGCCATTGCAGAGGTGTGCCTTGAGAGCCTTGCCCACGGTGGCATCAACGTGAGTGTTGGCGAAGTTGGGGAAGAACAAGGGTGCAGGAGCTTCGTAGTAACAATGGAGGTTTTTGGAGAGAGATAGAGCAAGAGCGCAGCGCAGCGAAGGGGATAAACGGAGGAAGAAGAAGGTCATTTATAGCGAACCAACAAATCGCCGCGCCGTTGGATGCAGAAGAAATGGATCTAGGACCTTACACGTGTTTCCAGGGGTAAAATGGTATTTTTTAACTATGAAGTAACTAGACAGGCGCTACAGCGCGCGTGGCAGGGAAAGTGGAGGACGTGTGTCCCCCACTTGTGTAACGTGTCAAATACCGCAGAGTTTTGGGCCCACAAGTCAGTGACAAGACAGAACTCGCATCTTCCCGATACAGTAATCGTGGCTATCGTCAGCAATGGCGTCACTATAGAGAAAAATTTCAGATGCAAGTGCTATGAGGATCAGCGACAGAGGAGTATTATTGGAAATTTCGGGAGCCTTTGATCAAATACAAATTTTTGTTCAAATGCTCGGGGGCTACTTTTAAAAGGAGTTTGGTGAAGGAATTGATTCAGAAAAACAAATATGAGCTTACAGCCATCATCAGCAGTAATGGCATAAGAAGAGAATTTCGAATAGCTTCATCAAGAATGTCGACAGGGAAATTTCGAGTATTTCAACAAAGAAAAGACGAGAGCCTATGATCAAATACAAGCATTTGCTCATATGCTCGGGGGCTACTCTTATCAGAAGTATTGTTTATACTTCTGATAAGAGGATAATGCGGATAACAAAAACATAGAGTTATTCAAAAGTAACACAAGCCGAGCCTACAGCCAAGTATGAATACTCGACTGTAGCCTCGGGGGTTACTCCTATCGGGAGCGCTAGTCGCGCGCCCGATAAAGATGGAAGTACTAGAAGAGTTGACAATATAGCGACAAATATAATAAAAAAGGTGAGCCTACAACCAAGTACAAGCACTTGGCTGTAGCCTCGGGGGCTACTCCCATCGGGAACGCTGGTCGCGTACCCGATGAAATTGAAGAAATCAAGGTGAGCATATTTCGAGTTATGAAATACTCTTCATATACTCCCATCGGGAGAACAAGATAAAAAATATATGTCATCATATGACTCGACCAAATGTGTTATTCCAACAGCCGAAAAAGGCACTCAACAATATATTCTCAGAGCGCCTCAGCTGCGACTTAATCTCTGAATGCCGCAATACTTTGCGAAGGTAAGACCCCAGGATCCGTCCTGCGTGGCGTGGCATCGCCTCTGAATGCGCTCTGCTAATTTTTTCCGTATCAACAGATGCGAAGAAAAATCCTAACGGACGCGTTAGGTACCCGATAAAATATGACTGGAATTCAGCATCTGATAAGACCTTAAGCGGCACATGTCGAATTACGCCGGTATCCCAAGGTCATGTCCAGGGACATGATCTTGAAGTAGGTTTTTGCGGGATTGCCACAAGAGCAGTTAACTTGTACCTGATCCATCAGATGAACCAGCCCCAACTACCGATATCCCTGTACAATATATGATTGTTTTATGAAAGTTATTTACTGCCTCGAAGAAATCTTATGTTAAATGTAATGATGGAGATTTTCCCTGATTCTTCGATTCAAGCAAAATCTCGGGGGCTACTGACATAGGCATCCCCAATGGGCCTGCCGAAGATGGTACCCAGGGTTTACTGGAGGCCCAGGACCCGAAGAATATGAGCTCGGAAGCCCAATGAAGTATGCGTTTGGAAAGATAGAGTTGTATTAGGAATAATAACTTGTAACTATTACGGGACAGACTCAAAGAGTACCCCAATGTTTGTAACTTGTACATCACGAAACCATCGGCTCCACCTCCTATATAAGGGGGAGTCGAGGGAAAGAGAAGGGATCGATTCATTGTCAACACAACACTAGTTTTCTAGCAGTCGAGTACTTTTCTGGCTGAAACGTTCGAGATCTACTTGCCCTCTACTTTCCACGAAACCCTAGTCTACAACTTGTAGGCATTGACAAGTTGATACCTTGTCACCTAGTAGAGTTGTCTCCGCCATGCGTAGTTCTTCAGGGAACCGCGTGGAGTCGAAAACTAGAGAGAGATATTTCTTTATTTTAATTGTGTATTTAATTGACCCCAAATGGCCACTATATATAGGGGTAAGGGGTACTAGGCATCATAGGATATCAATGTGGGACTAAAGAAATGAGGAGAGGAGGGAGGAGGGCCGGCAGCCACGCCTGCACGTACTCCCCCGCCTCCCCCGCCCCTTGCTTCGGTTGGCTGGGTGGGCCGGCCCATACTAGTAGGAAAACCCTTATAGGCGGAGCTTATTTCTGTGGCGCACCACTAAAAATGCGCCACGGAATATTATTTTGTGGCGCACCATTCTGGGTGCGCCACAGAAATAGCTTAATTTTGTGGCGCACGCTTGGGTAGTGCGCCACAGAAACTATGTGGGGCCCACATCCTGCCACCACCATTTATTACTGTAGGTATTTCTGTGGCGCACATGTCATGCTGCGCCACAGAAATAACTTTTTCTGTGGCGCACTGGCTTTGGTGCGCCACAGAAGTAGTTGATTCTGTGGCGCACCTTCTCCGGTGCGCCACAGAATTAAGGGACTTATATCATGTGGCCGTGCCCTCCCCCGCCTGTTCACCTCTCCCCTCCCGAGCCCCTCCCCTCTTCCCTCTCCCCTCTCCTCCGTGGTCGCCTGGATCCGCCACCGCCGCCTTCCTCCGTGGTCGCCTGGAGGATTCCTCCCCTCTCCCCTCTCCCCTCTCCTACGTGGTCACCTGGATCCGCCGCCGCCGCCTTCCTCCGTGGTCGCCTGGATCCTCCATGGTCGTCACCGCCGCCGTCGCCGCCGCCTTCCTCCGCGAGGGGTGCATGCCGCCGCGGTCCTCCCATCCCCGCCACCTGCAGCACAAGCTGCCCCTACGGCGAGGAGGGGCCGCCGCGAGGAGGGGCCGCCGTCGCGGCAAGGTGGAGGATCCGCCGCCGCCTCCTCCTCCTCCTCCACCCCTGCCGTCATCTTCAAGCTCGTCCTCCACCCCTGGCATCGGTGCTCTCTCTCCCCTCCCCTCCTCTCCCTCTTAATTCCTCCTCCGCTGCCCCTATGGCTTGTGTTTGCAAGCTCTGGTGATCATTTGATCACCAATTGGTTGATAATTACTTACTACTTTCTCTATCTATGCATGTTGCTTGATATACTGTGTTGTTGCTTGATTTGTATAGCTTCTCACCATGTACTGGTGGTTGCTTATGCTTTGAAAAGCATATGAATGGATGCATGATGCTTGCCAAGCATCCCTGTTGCCTAGCAGTTGACTAATTCATTTATCTGTGAAACTTTATCTTGTTAATGTAGATAATTGAGATGAACTACTTTGCAGTAATGATTCTATTACTGTATTTACTTAAGCTAGATGGATGCCAACTATTGTTGGGGACCCTAGCTTCATTTTGAATCCTGTTGGGTAATGATAAGTGTGTAGGCTTGGTGGTTTGGATGGTTTGGTGGTTGAATTGGCCTTTGCAGTCATGAACTGCTGGCTTGGTAAATCATCTGGGATGGTTTCCTTCCTAGTTCCATTTGGAAGATGCTACTATTCAATTGGTTGGCATAACCATGGTGACTTGAGTTGGTCAAATTCCTGGTCCTTGCCATTTGTACCAGGCTTCACTTGGTCTATGATTAAATGATGACCAAACATTGTTATTCCACCCTATGTGCTTGTGTTTGACATGGCTGTTGCTATGTCTCTGTACATATTTACTTGATGGATTCTTGTGAGCTTATGGTATGCTAAAATAGAGATATCCACAGTAGGGGATCATGTAAATGAATGCCACTGTGGTATCCTTTGAAGAAAATGGGAAGTTTCTGATGGTTTAAAAGACTAGGTGATGCTAGGTTATTAAGTTGGTTGTCAAGGTTGGTTTTATCTGGTTAACTTGGATAGGCTATGTGTTCTTGCTTACTTATGCATATCCATCTCTACTGGATTGACTAGCTCAGGCTTGGCCTCTCTCTTGCCAGCATCACTTGGTTACTACCAAGTGATGAATAATCCCTTATGGTACCCCAGCTTTGTTTTGAACTCAACTGAGTAATGATAAATTTCTATTTCTTGTGTTGGCTTTGATGAAAATAGAGATATCCACAGTAGGGGATCATGTAAATGAATGCCACTGTGGTATCCTTTGAAGAAAAAGGACTGTTTCTGATGGTTTTAAAAGGCTAGGTGGTGCTAGGTGATTCAGTTGGCTACCAAGACTTGTCTCATCTGGTTAGCTGGGATATGCTATGTGTTGTTGCTTGTTTAGGCATATCTATCACTTACTGGATTTACTGGTTCTTGATTGGCCTCTCTTTTGCCAGCATCACTTGGTCTATATACCAAGTGATGAATAATCCCTTTGGAGCATCTGCTCCATGCATGCACTTACTGGATCATCACATATTTATTCTTAATTTGTCCCTGGTTGGCCTTTATTCTTGGGTAGCTCAAAGTGTCATGCACTTACTGGATCATCAAATGTTTCCCTTAATTTGTCCCTGGTTGCCTCCTTAATTGATGCCTTATGATCCAAATTACTATATTATTGGATTGAGTGATATGGCTACTGCTTGTTTGCTCTCCAAATGCTATATATGTGTATTTGACCATGCTTATGATGGATTTCTTTTAAGGACTCTAGCTAGATTAGAGGGGAAAAAGTTGCTGCTTTGTTGCCTATGATAATGGATCATCAAATGTTTCCCTTTGTCCCTGGTTGCCTCCTTAATTGATGCCTTATGATCCAAATGACCCAAGTCCCTTGCATGATCCCATTTGTCCCTAATGTTGCTTAAGATGAATAAATTCCCTCTAATCACCATTTGGAGATCAAGACTAGTTCTTGATTTCCATTAGCTAGACTCCAATATTAAAAATGTCTCCCAAATATGGAGACAAACATTTTAACATTACCCCAAGTGATTTACTTGTCGATGATTAGATGGTTGGTCGATCACTCGTACACTCGGGGGTGGAGCAAGTGAGGCTTGGTGTGATGGCACAAATATCAATATCTTGTGCATCCTACCTGGCCTCACTTACTCCATCCCTGGATGTTAATATTTGTTTCGACCAACAAAGTATGAGGCATTCCATTTAGTTCATATATACTAGCTACTTCTTAATTGCATTGGCCTTTCTTCCATTTTAGTGCCGATGATTAAATTGTTTGGTCACTTGTACACTCTGGGGTGGGGCCAGTGAGCCTGGTGCGATGGCACAAATATCAATCTCTTGTGCATCCTACCTGGCCTCACTGACCCCATCCCGGAATGTTAATATTTCTTTCGACCAACAAAGTATGAGGCATATGATATCTAGTTGAGATACCACTTGGCTCTTTCTTCCATTTTAGTGCCGATGATTAGAATGTTTGGTCACCTATACGCCGCAATATACTTTGTAGACGAGCCCCCCTTTCCAAGGCCACCGTTCCGTGAACGAGTCCTTGACGAGACAACAACGCCGACATGCCTCTCCGGCGCAGCACCACTTTTCTTCTCTCGCCGTCCCGATGCGTGAACGAGTCCTTAATGCCAAGACGGTGCCAGCCTCCCTAGCATCATGCCGACCCACGTTGTCGCGCTCAGGCCGTGTCGATCACGCGCCCTGCACTCTCTGCAGGCGCGGGACCCACGGCTTGAAGCGCGGCACCACGGCCCGGCATAATGCTGGGCAGGCCGGCACGGTCTTTGCATCAAGGACTCGTTCACCGGACAGCGAGGGACTGGCGTGGTTCTGCGCCGAGATGCAGATCGGCGTTGTTGTGTCGTCAAGCACCCGTTGACGGAACGCCGACCGGGGAAAGGGGGCCCTTCTCGCAAAGTATACGGCGGTGTATACCGCAACTATGGTTTCTGACCATAGTATTTGTGTTGACCAACAATGTATGAGGCACATATTCTATTTTGTCATTCCATTTGCTTTGAGATTTTCAAAATGCCGATGATTAAAATGTTTGGTCACCGTACACTTGGGGGTGGCGTAAGTGAGCCTGGTAAGATAGCACAAATATCAATCTCTTGTGCATCCTACCTGGCCTCGCTTACACCATCCCTAAATGTTAATATTTGTGTTGACCAACAATGTATGAGGCACTTATTCCATTTTGTCATTCCATTTGCTTTGAGATTTTCAAAATGCCGATGATTAAAATGTTTGGTCACCGTACACTTGGGGGTGGCGTAAGTGAGCCTGGTAAGATAGCACAAATATCAATCTCTTGTGCATCGGACTTGGCCTCACTGACGCCATCCCTAAATGTTAATATTTGTGTTGACCAACAATGTATGAGGCACTTATTCCATTTTGTCATTCCATTTGCTTTGAGATTTTCAAAATGCCGATGATTAAAATGTTTGGTCACCGTACACTCGGGGCGGCGTAAGTGAGTCTGGTAAGATAGCACAAATATCAATCTCTTGTGCATCGGACTTGGTCTCACTTACACCGTCCCTGAATGTTAATATTTGTGTTGACCAACAATGTATGAGGCATTTATTCCATTTCTCTTGTGCATCGGACTTGTTGGTCTCACTTTCTTCCATTTTCATCATAGTAGGAACTGGATGAAGGACCCCGATGCAAGCGAGCCTGGTGGGTAGAGATGACGGAGCAAAGGAGGAACCGGATGAAGACTACTTTGTATCTCGAAATTGTGAATTTTGTATGAATTAAGAGTTGTATGCAAAACATTTGACACTTGCCACTATATATGTATCTCGATCGGGCTCTAAGTAATGTGATGATGATGTCTATGTTATATCTGTGCAATGTACATGATATTTATATTATATCTGAATGTTGCTGTATATAACCTGTGTATCTGTATTGTGTATCTGTATTGCTGTGTATAAACTGCATATGTATAGCAGGCAGCACAAAATCGTGTATAATACAAGCAAATTCTGTGGCGCACTTAGAACCAATTCTGTGGCGCACCCTTTTCTGTGGCGCACCTAAGAACAAGTGCGCCACAGAAACCTTAGTTCTGTGGCGCATGGGCAGGTGCGCCACAGAAACCTTATTTTTGTGGCGACGTTTCTGTGGCGCACCTTCCATGCGCCACAGAATCCATTTTTGGTGCGCCACTGATGAGGCTTTTCCTACTAGTGCCATTTGGCCGGGCCGGCCACCCTCCTTTTTTCTTTCTTTTCCTTTTTTATTTGACTTCTTCCAAGGAGTCTAATAAAAATAGGATGCCCTTTTTAATTAAAATAAAAATCATATTTTTATTAAATTAAATATATTCAATGTCTAGGAAGGACTTAGCCGTTTTCCACACCTTCTAGATCCAATTGATGTCACGCCGTGTGCCATATCATTTTACTTGGTATATATTTATTGGATCCTCTTATGCTACGATATTATGCACTGTAGAGATAGTATTATACATCGATACCATATGCATTATACTTTGGTAGTAGTGTACGATACTTTTCATTGTAAGTATAGAGAGACCAGATCAGGCCGCGGCGTTGACCGAGGGCCAGCGGTGCTAAAAAATGTTACGCAAATGGTTTAGAGTTTAGGGAATCTCCAACGGGGCGACGCAAAAGGACGCTGCGCGCGGTCAAAAAATGCGTCTGCGCCCTGCTCCAGTGGGGCGACGCATAATGACCGGGCCGTCCGCGGAGACAAAATGTGGTCCGAATATGCGGCAGGTTTGCGTCTCAGCAGATGTTGCAGTTGCACCGAGCGTCCTCCTTTTCTTACCCGGTCCCGCATGTCAGGGACAACGAAATTGATAGCGCGGATTTGCTTCCTTTTCCCCTTCTTTGCTGCTCTAGTGCGACGCCACCACCCCAACCCCACCCCCTGCCGCCCCGCCGCACCGTCGCAGTACACACCGTCTGCTTGGTCCTCGCCGCGCCAGAGAATAGGATCTCAGTCAGGGTAGGTTCCGGCGCGCACCTCTCGCATGTTTGGGGGCCAAACATCTGCCAGTTGCACCGCCCAGACTCGCGCCCATGACCTGTTCGGTCAATTACGCCGGTAGGTTACACACTCATCTTTTGGGCGCTATTGTGCGCGACCATTGATCCGCACTTGCTACCCACGCAGATGGATATGTGGAAGATGCTGGACAAGTTCCATGCTTAGGTCATTGACTCCTCTTCCGACGAGGAGTCCGATCAGACGACGCAGACCATGGCTACTGCTGCAGCCTCCATCCTCCACGAGTACAATGCCAGCCATATGCCGGTGCACCGGGGTTCTGTGAAGGGCCGCTCAAAAAACCTGCCGCGCAATAGAGTGGAAGGGCACCTCCGGCTCCACAAGGACTACTTCCACGGCACCAATCCGGTGTACCCGGAAAAAAGTTTTTGGCGCCGGTATAGGATGTCAACAGACCTGTTCATGGTCATTCTACGGGGCTTCAGAGACTAAGACCCCTACTTCCATTGCAGGCCCGACGCAACGGGTGCGCTAGGTTTCACCTCTTACCAAAAATGTTCCACAACTATTCGCATGGTATCCTATGGAATGGTTGTTGATACATTCGACGAGTATCTTCGAATGGGTGAGAGCACCTGCCTTGAGTCCATGTACCGGTTTTGCCGAGCTGTGATTGCTGTGTTAGGACAACATTACTGTAGAGAGCCAACAGTTGAGGATACAAAGCGGTTGTTGTCTATCAACGAGTCTAGAGGGTTTGAGGTATGATCGGCAACATCATGCACTGGGAGTGGAAGAACTGTCCATTTGGATGGCAGTGTCAGTACACCGGCCATGCGGATGGATGCACTGTAATTCTTGAAGCAGTGATATCTCAAGATTTATGGATTTGACATTCATTCTTTGGCATGGCCGGTTCCAACAATGACATCAATGTGCTGCACCGATCACCGGTTTTCAACAGGCTTATGCAAGGCAAAGCTCTCCGAGTGAGCTACGAGATCGATGGAAATGAATGACAAGCCATATTATCTTGCTGATGACATCTACCCTAGCTGGGCCACACTGATGAAGACTGTCCGTAATCCAAACACGGAAAAGACGAAGAGGTTTGCCAAGATGCAAGGGGCTTGCAGGAAATATGTGGAGCGGGAATTTGGTGTGCTCAAAGCTCGGTGGGCAATTGTCTGTCACCCGACAAGAACATGGTCACTGAAGATCATGCATGAGGTGATGACATGTTGCGTGATCATGCACAACATGATCGTTGAGAATGAGCGTCCTGATGACCGCAATGAGCACCAATGGGATTTTCAACATGAGTTGGTTGCGCCAATCCCTGGGGCATCATCCTGGTAGGAGTATTTGCATATGAATGTTGAAATCACTGACGAGAATGTGTCTAGACGCCTACAGACGAATCCTTTTTTTTTGAAATGGGAGTTGTGTATTAATTAATAGGTAGTTGGTTCTTACAATCTTGAACGACAAGCTCCATCACACATGATGGAACCTGACCTTGCATAACACCACAACACAACTCTCTATGTCCTAGTTGAGCCAGACTATGGGCAACCACATTTGCTTTCCTGCTAACGTGTACTAGCTTTGATATTCTTCCTTCCGGCTTCAGATGATTGAAATCATTTTCGATGATACTCACTGCCGAACGATCAGTAACACCTGGATCAAAGATCTTTATAAGAGAACTGCAATCAGTTTCAAAAACTAGATTTTCAGTGGTGAATTTTGCTGCAACTTTGAGATTTTCCAAGTAGGCAATAGCTTAACACATTTCAGCAGATATGCAATGAGGAATTACATCCCAAGGTGAGAAAACCACCGAACCATCATGCTTTCTTGCCACAGCACCCCATGCTCCAGTCAACGTATTTTCAGTAAAAGCAGCGTCACAGTTTACCTTTACCCAACCGAGCTCAGGTCGTTTCCATCGGGAAACATGGACTACTCTTTCTGGACCTACAGTAGCCGGTTCCATGTCGATCAAAGCCGATTTCCCCTTCCTATCCACTTCAGAACCCGTTCGTTTCATCGTCTGCATGGATTCCTGATAATTATAAATAAACCTTACCGAGTGTGAGATGCTTGCATTACCTTTGTCAAAAATTATGTTGTTTCGATGGTGCCAAGCTCGCCATCATAGAAACATTAACTTAGATTTCATCTCATCCTCAAGTTTGTCAAGTAGAATAATAACCCAATCAGATCCTGTATAAACCAAATCCTTCTCACTTGGGAGAGTCCAGCTTCTTCTTGCTTCATATCTCTGAGCTTTTGCAGTGGTACAGGTCATAACTGCATGGTAACCGTCTTCCACTTCCATGCCACATATTGTACATGTGGGCAATACATTAGGCAAGCGTTTGCTTCTGTTTGCTTGCATAGCCAAAGAATTAGTCGCAAGTTTCCAGACAAAAACTCTTACTTTAGGTGGCACGTTAGCTTTCCAAATGGCATTCCAAAGTTTCCTTTCTCCATCTTTGCTATTGCTCGAGTTTGTCTAAATATCAAGCTTATCATCAAGTGCTAGTCTGTACGCAGATCTTACAGAGAATACCCCATTCTTTTCACTAGGCCAAGACACAAATTCCTCTGTGTCAAAACTCGGCAATCTGATTCTTAGGACTTCTTCTGCATCATGAGGCATAAAATTTTTCCTCACAATATCTTCTTTCCAAGTATGATCATTTTGGTTAATTAAATCAGCCACTCTTCGGAGCCGGGAATTTGTAGGGTTGCTGCTGATCTTTCTGTCACCCCTGGGGATCCAACTGTCCCTCCAAATACGCACTTTTTACCCGTTACCAATTCGCCACACTAAGCCTTTCTTTAGCAGCTCTAGACCATGAACCACACCTTGCCAACTTGGAGACTGATTCTTAATGAAAGCTGTGTCCGTTAACTCCCCATTAGGGTAGTATTTCGCTTTTAGAACCTTCGCACAGAGGCTATCCGTGAAATCAATCAAGCGCCAAGCTTGTCGTGCTAATAAGGCCTGGTTAAAAAGCTTCAGATCTTTGAAGCCCATACCCCCTTGACTCTTCCTTTTTGTTAAGTTATCCCAACTTGTTCAATGAATGTGCCTTCTATCTTTATCGTCATTCCACCAGAAATCCCTTATCATTTGCATGAGGTCCTCACACAGGCCGGACGAGAATTTGAATACACTCATGCTATATGTTGAGATTGCTTGCATGGCTGACATAATCAGTGTTTCCTTTGCCGCGCTTGACGTATATTTTCCGTCCAATCTGACATTTTCTTCTTATACTTTCTTTTACCGGTTGAAATCTCCCATCCTTCATACGACCTTCAGGCACTGGGAGTCCCAAGTATTTCTCTTCAAAGCTCTCAGTCTGTACATTTAAAATTGTCATCACCTGTTGCGCCATAACATCCGAGCATTTGTTTCCAACGAGTATGGAGCACTTTTCTGGACTGAGTAGTTGACCAGTAACAAGTTCATAGTTGCATAAGACATTTTTCATTTTTCCAGCCTGCTCAGTGTCCGCTTTGAAGACGAGCAAGCTATCATCGGTAAACAAAAGATGCGAGATACCAGGGTTCTGTCTACAAATTTTCAGGTCCTGTATTTGGTTGTTATCAATCTCTTGCTGCAGTAAACGGGAGAGCCCTTCTGGAACAAATAGAAACAAATAGGGTGACAAAGGGTCACCTTGTCGGAGACCTCTTGTTGGCCTGAACTTTTGGAAATGATCACCATTTAGCCGTACAGTGTAAGTCACTGTTTTAACACATGTCATCACCCACTTTATCCAAGTATCTGAAAAACCCAACTTCGAAAGCATGCCCTCTAGAAATGCCCAATCAACTGTATCATATGCCTTTGCAAGATCGAGTTTATAAGCACGATACCTTCCACTATTATCTTTATTTTTCTGGATGGCATGAATACACTCGAAGGCGATCAATGCATTGTCCGTGATTAATCTTCCTGGTATAAATGCACTTTGGGTTGGGGAGATGATATCCTGTAGAAGAGGTCTAAGCCGGTTTACCAGGCATTTTGATACGACCTTATTGTTGCGGTCAGAAACCCACTGGCGAGCAGCGACGGGCAACACAGTAGAGCCGGGAACAACTTAGGGCTGCGGCTGGCCCTGGTCCCTCCGAGCGACGGCCCGCAAAGCCTCCGGCACGCACGTCCGATGCTGGTGCAAGGGCGTGCCACCTGACCTATACAGTCGGGAAGGTGATGGAGATGCCTCGCTTAGTTTCCTGCATGGCATACACGTAAACATTAAATACGAGCCTCGATCGGCTCTCAGGTTGTCCTGTGAATCGGCTCAAGGAGCCGATCCACCCATGATTCGTACGAGGTGCACGAATATATGGTGGTCCTGCTTGATCAAGATAAAGCTAAAACGATCTACGACGATTTGGGGTTTTCACCGCATAATCGGATCATCCTACTCACGATTGGGCCTCGCGGCCACGCACGGTGATCGTAAGCCGATCCTAGACAAGGCCTAAAAACCAACACGAGGTTGATCCCCGGAACATCCTGTCTAGGACTAGCAAACGACACCCTACGCGCCGCTGGATCCTCCAACCCTTTGTAAGGCCTAACTATTGCAGATATTAAACTAATCCTTGAAGAACAAGGAGCAACCGTAACGGATCGGATCTACTAAATAATGATCAAGCGGGGTGCCGCCCCTACACCTAAGATAGGTGTAAGGGCGGCTAGATGCGTAAGGGTTGCACTACGACATCATATGATACGAAGAACTATGCTAACCCTAACACATCTAAGATAACTACGTTGCTCGCCATCAAAAAGGCTTCAGTACGAGCAACGCATAAACAACAGACTAAGCTTGTGCTGCCTAGATCAGCATGATGCTTACCGGTAGAAACCCTCGAGACGAAGGAGTTGGCGATGCGCCGAGATTGATTTGGGGTGAACGTTGGTTGTTGTTTATTTCATAAACCCTATATACATATTTATAGTCCAAGGGACTTTCTAATTTAGGCGTCCACCTAACCGTGCACGGGTTAAACTCTATCTTTTAATCTAAGATGCGATCTACTATATTACAGATACACGGGCAATCTAGCCCAAACTCTTCGTGCAAGGCCGCTTCAGAGATTTTCCACGTGTAATCTTCCAAGCCCATCTCCCTTACGGCCCATCTCCTGATTTGGCCAAAATCTGGTGATAACACATGCCCCCTGGTTTTGGTAATGATAATTTCAAAACCACTCTGTTTTTCCTTCGAAGGGTCATGTCGTGGCAGATCAGAACCGTCGCAGTATTCTTCATCATGATGACTTGCCTTCTCAACTTCTCTGCACGATTTAACAATTTTGGCCCCACCTCCTCGGAAACTGCTCGAGCAATAAATCTTTACTCTATCCCCTTTATTTACAGCATCGGACAGTTCACCTCTTCATTCCCTAGCTCCAAATTAGCCGTCAGCCAAAAAACCCTCTCCCTCCATAGCCATGTCGTCCTCTTCCTCCTCTTTTGTTCCTCTCCCACCCTCTTCCTCAAGCGAGTCGATCCCAGAGCACAACCAGATGGAGGCGTACAACAGGCGCGCTCCCAAGCATTGGGATGAGCAGGAGTGGGACTTCGATTTCGTGCCAGAGGGCCGACCCGAGGACCTCGTCTGGTCAGATGGGGCCATGCCCCTAACTGACGGGGAGGATGACCTCCGGTTCCTGATTGACGGAGCACTGGAGGCGGAGAGCGTCGACGACGACCCTCCCTTCCGTGGTAAATTCACCTCCGTCACCAAAGAAGAAACAGAGGATGACGAGGACGAAGACATCTCCTCCGGCACGAAGAAGGAACAGGAGGACGACACCTCCTCCGACGAACCGCCGCCAAAGCGCATCCGTGGCTGGGCCTGGTCAGATGAGGACGATGATGATGACGAGGAAGAAGCCTCCGCTGAAGGTTACAGTAGAAGCACCGAGGGACTCATCGATAGCAGTAATGACGGCAGCTACCCCAGCGACGGCGAAGACAGCAACAGCCCTTAGAGTAGGGACCTACTAGCATAGGATTGGCAGTAGTAATCTGCTCTCCTGCTTTTGTTGAACAATCGGCTTCTCTTTGTAAGAAATTTTATTATCAATGAAAAACTTCCTTTGATTTTGCCGATGTCCTTTATGCTGATTTAGCCGATTTTTCCTCTTCTGACTTTGTCGACTGTTAGCCTAAACAATGCTCAATGACTGATGGCAACGCATCGGTCCCTCACGATAATCTGCGAAATAGGCCAATTCAGTCATCCCTCCAAGTTAGCCAGCTCCGCTGATGACGATATCACTTGGTACCGCCGATCGCAGCAGGCCGGCGGTTTGGCCTTGAGCAGGCGTCTTTAAAAGAGCCCTGGAACTGTTGCTGAATCAGCTTGGATGCTGAAACTGATAACTCTGTAACAAAAGCACCACTCTTCAGAACAGTTGCGATGTAGAGCCAGCTGATTCCAACAAAATCGGCTCCCAGAGCCAAGAACCTTTCGGGCGAGTTGCCCCCCGAGCCTCATCCAAGGCGAGAATAGTAATGAATCAGCCAAATGTGTTGCCATCGGCTTCCAAGTTATAATACAGAGCCAGTCGATTCCAACAAAATCGGCTCTCCAGAGCAAAGATTTTTTAGGGCGAGCTACCCCCCGAGCCTCTTGATTTCCGGAAGAGCCGATGCACTGAAAAGTTTCGGAAAGATCAGCAAATCTGGTCCTTGAACTAAGAAGCCTCAAATATAATGGCTTTCCAACTCCTCCTAGTTCAATCCTTTGCGCCTTGCTGATCAGATCGGCTCATCATCTTTGGCAGACTAATGCAACTTCCGGTGAGGATGTTTTTGAATTTCTGATGCCCTCCAAGACTCTGGACGTAACAACCTCTGAAAGTGACATCGATCAAGCCGCCACCTTGGTCCATGCCAGGCAAAACGCCATAGCCGCTTGATTCGCCATCGGCTGTGCTCATGCTCCTAGGATAGGTATGCTCCCTTTGTTGGACTCACCCTTAACCTGATCTGCATGCTTACACTGGTACTGCTGAACTTGGAGACTTGCAGAAGGAGTTGGAAGTCTTGAGAAGGAATTTATCCAGTAGAGCCTCTCCTTGTAACTCAACAACTGCTCCATCGGGCTTCTGCTTATATCAGCTGTACCTCTTTTTATTCTAAAGTCGATGTCTGTGCATCGGCTGTATACCCACTAAAGACGAAGGAATTTTTTTTTATTATTGGCCGATTTTTTCTATCGGCCCCCAATGTTTCACTGCACACATGTTCATCTGATAATTAGATGCCCCCCGAGCCGAATCTGCCAGGTGACTGCAGATATCGGCTTTGTGGTTAGCCAAGGCACTGTATTTGTACGTCGGCTCCGTTAGGATTCGTGTTGACTCTCATCAGCCGACGTAAAACCGCTGCCCAGTAGATTGATGTTGAACACCAACAGAACATGTGGTGAGGATAATTTTGGCCGATTGCTAGAATCGGCCTCCATATTGATTGAAGCGCTCAATGAAGGTCCTGTAATGTTCCTCCACAGATCTTTGGGGCCGATCCCAAGGATCGGCTTCACCAGTTTTGCTCATCGGTTTGTTCTTGCTACACGGTCAGGCCAGTGGATAAGACCAGCCTAATCCCATCCCTTGTCACGTCGATGCGCTCGCCGTCATCCGACTTGAGTGCATTGTTTAATCCTGGAGCACTAAACTCCGTTGGAAAGATGAGCACCATGTTTGTGCCAGCCGATGTTTCATCATCGACTTTCCTTTGCTTGGGGCGCCACTCCATTTTCTGTGGTCGACCCTCTTCATCCAGGGTTCGCTAGATCTTCGCGGCCAGATCAGGTCGCGCGTTCCTTAGCGTGTGCAGGTATAATCTTTCGGCTTCCTCCAAGCCGCGCAATCGCTGAACCCTACGCTTTTGGGAACGGCTGAGTCCATCAGGGCACCACCTTGGCTGGTGGTACCTGTCTTCTTCTTCTTCATTGTCTTCCAAATCCTCGAGATCTTCTACTCGAGGGGACTCAGCGTGCTTGTTCCGAGGCGGGAGAGGCCCTAGGCGTTGGAACACGGACACGTTGGCTGCCTCCTTCTTCTTCTGGTTACATTCTGGGCAATTGCCGATGGTAGGCAATCGGCTCATTCCTGAGTCCCAGCAGTGTCTGAAGAAGGGACAGTCCCAGTGCCTATCCTCGTCGTCTTGGTCCCTTGATTTTTCCTTGGCACGGCGCTCGTACTCCTCCTCATCGCGATCATGCCGACGATGTCTTCTGGCTTCTCTAGCCAGACGATCTCTTTCATCATCATCGCTGGATCGTCGGCGTTGGTCATACTGACTCACATACTTGTTGAGGAGGTGATCAGAGAGAGGTCGATGATATCTTACGTTCCTTACTTCTCCCTCTGTGATGTAGCGCTTGCCATCGTGCCGGAGCCGATCGCGTGGAGCGGCCTCCTCTGTGTCCTTGCTACGAGAGCAGCTGCCCTCGTCTCCGTCCTTGCCAGCGTGGCGTCCAGGTCCTACCATGTTGATGCTGAACGAGGATCCTGGCTGGCAACCTTCAGGGTAAGTGCACTCCACCATGTTAACGGCGGGGAAGGGGTGGGTGTCGACCTTCATGGCGTACTGGTTAAAAATCAGACGTCCTTGCTCTATCGCCATTTGGATCTGCTGACGCCACACCCTGCAGTCGTTGGTGGCATGGGAGACCGAGTTATGCCATTTGCAGTATGGCTTTCCGTTCAGCTCCTGTACCGTGGGGATTTTGAGGCCTTTAGGTATCTTCAACTGCTTCTCCTTGAGTAAGAGGTCGAAGATTTGCTCGGTTTTGGTCACGTCAAAATCAAACCCTCTGGGCGGACCTGGTGGCTTAACCCATTTGCAGGACACGGGGGTTGCCCCCCGAGTCCATTCAGCCACTGCTACTTCTTGATCTCCCGCAGAGCCTTCATCTTCATCGGCCTCAACCAGGACTACCGCACGCTTGAATTTGTCCTGGTACAAGTCCGGATGGTGCTGTTCATATGCTGATAGTTTCTGAACCATGTGCGCCAGTGAAGGGTAGTCTGCTTGGGAGGCCATGTCCTTGATTTGTGATGCAAGGCCCACCACTGCCAACTCGACTGCTTCCTTTTCAGTTACACGAGCCGAAAAACATCGGTTCCTAAGATTTCTGAAGCGCTGGATGTATTCTGCCACGGTTTCTCCACGCTTCTGACGTATTTGAGCTAGATCGGCAAGGCCGGACTCGGAAGCCTCTGAGTGATACTGCATGTGGAACTGTTCTTCCAACTGCTTCCAAGTCCGGATCGAGTCCGGTGGCAACGAAGTGTACCACCCGAAAGCCGATTCCGTGAGGGACTGTGCGAAGAACCTCACGCGTAGTGGATCCGACGCTGAGGCCGTTCCTAACTGTGCCAAATATCGGCTCACATGCTCGATGGAGCTGGAACCATCTGATCCACTGAATTTGGAGAAATCCGGGAGCCGATATTTGGGTGGTAGCGGGATCAACTCGTACTCGTCGGGGTACGGCTTGGAATAGCCGATTGTCCTCCTTTTCGGCACCAAGCCGAACTGGTCTCTCAGTATGGTACTGATTTGATCCGCTGTGCTGGCTGTAGGAGTCGAACTCTGAAGATTCGCCGGGGTGGCGTACTTAGCCAGCCATGCTTGCTTTTCCAGCTCTGAGCCAACTGCAGGAGCTGAGCTCTGGAGGTTCGTCGGGGTGGCATACTTAGCTAGCCACGTCTGCTTCTCAAGATCTGTCGCTGACGTTCCTCCTGCTTTCCCAGAAGTCCCTGATGTTGCGGCCTGGTTTGTGAGTGCCCAGTTACCGCAGTCTGGCACATATGTGCACATGTATCCGTGAGGGATCTCCTTAGGCGCCTCATGCAAGAACTGGCAGTCACTAGGGTCACCACCGATCTTGTAGACGACGAATGCCGGTGAATTCGGCACTTCTGGTGCTGCCAACACCAATGGCAGCGGTGGACGGGACTGGAGTGGCATCTCTCCTTGGTGTGTCCCACCGGGCGTGCCAGAATGTGTTGCGGTCAGAAACCCACTAGCGAGCAGCGACGGGCAACACAGTAGAGCCGGGAACAACTTAGGGCTGCGGCTGGCCCTGGTCCCTCCGAGCGACGGCCCGCAAAGCCTCCGGCACGCACGTCCGATGCTGGTGCAAGGGAGTGCCACCTGACCTATACCTGGTCAGGAAGGTGATGGAGATGCCTCGCTTAGTTTCCTGCATGGCATACACGTAAACATTAAATACGAGCCTCGATCGGCTCTCAGGTTGTCCTGTGAATCGGCTCAAGGAGCCGATCCACCCATGATTCATACGAGGTGCACGAATATATGGTGGTCCTGCTTGATCAAGATAAAGCTAAAACGATCTACGACGATTTGGGGTTTTCACCGCATAATCGGATCATCCTACTCACGATTGGGCCTCGCGGCCACACACGGTGATCGTAAGCCGATCCTAGACAAGGCCTAAAAACCAACACGAGGTTGATCCCCGGAACATCCTGTCTAGGACTAGCAAACGACACCCTACGCGCCGCTGGATCCTCCAACCCTTTGTAAGGCCTAACTATTGCAGATATTAAACTAATCCTTGAAGAACAAGGAGCAACCGTAACGGATCGGATCTACTAAATAATGATCAAGCGGGGTGCCGCCCCTACACCTAAGATAGGTGTAAGGGCGGCTAGATGCGTAAGGGTTGCACTACGACAACATATGATACGAAGAACTATGCTAACCCTAACACATCTAACATAACTACGTTGCTCGCCATAAAAAAGGCTTCAGTACGAGCAACGCATAAACAACAGACTAAGCTTGTGCTGCCTAGATCGCAAGATGCGATCTAGGCAGCATGATGCTTACCGGTAGAAACCCTCGAGACGAAGGAGTTGGCGATGCGCCGAGATTGATTTGGAGTGAACGTTGGTTGTTGTTTATTTCATAAACCCTAGATACATATTTATAGTCCAAGGGACTTTCTAATTTAGGCGTGCACCTAACCGTGCACGGGTTAAACTCTATCTTTTAATCTAAGATGCGATCTACTATATTACAGATACACGGGCAATCTAGCCCAAACTCTTCGTGCAAGGCCGCTTCAGAGATTTTCCACGTGTAATCTTCCAAGCCCATCTCCCTTACGGCCCATCTCCTGATTTGGCCAAAATCTGGTGATAACACTTATAGATCACATTACAAAGGCTGATCGGTCTAAAGTCTCGGAGCGATTCTGAATTCTGTTTTTTGGGTATCAGCACAATTACTGTGTCATTCACACCATCAGGCATAACTCCTATAGAAAAAAACTCCTTGACACCTCTTATAACACCATCCTTCAAAGTACCCAGTTTCTCTGGAAAAAACGGGCAGGAAAACCATCAGCCCCAGGTGCTTTTAGAGGGCCTAACTGAAAGAGAGTTGTATTGATTTCTTCATCACTAAATTCCTTGCAAAGGGCCTCATTCATCTGTGGATTGACCTGAGGTTTTAGGATGTTATGGATAATTTCAGGTTGCACTCTATCATCTGCCGTGTACAGCTCTTTAAAGAAACTTGTTGCTAGTTCACTCATCTCGTCATGGTTATCAGTAATAGTGCCATCATCCTTTTTCAGCCGGGATATTGTATTCTTTTTCTTCCTCCATGTTGACATTCTATGGAAAAACTTTGTATTTCTATCCCCCTCATTCAACCAAGCAATTCTTGATCGTTGCTTCCAATATATTTCTTCTTTCTATCACAGGTTGTCCAACTCCTTTTCAATTCTTTTCTTTTTCTTTTGACTTTGTATGTCCCGCCTAGCACTAACATTGCACAATTCACGCCTTAGCTTCTCTATTTTTTTAGGAACCGAACCCACTGTCTTGGTACTCCAGGCATGAAAGGAGCCCATAACACCAGATAGGTTAGCTGCGACATCACCCAGGTCCCTTGGCGGCTTGTGCATAGCCCATGCAGTTTCAATTTCCTCCACTAAAGATTGCTCCTTTTCACAATATTCTTCGTACCCGCGAACATGCCGAAAAGATATCACAGCAGGGCGCCTGAACAAATCAATTAAAATAGGGCAGTGATCTGATCGTGGAGAGGTCAAGTGACTCACCAAGTAATCTGGAAAAATATTTGTCTAGTTTGGGCAGGCCACCGCCCTATCAAGGCGAACTTTCACATTTCTTCTCCCAGATTGCTTGTTGTCAAAAGTCCAAGGGTTGCCAGAGAAACCCAGATCATGGAGGTCACAAAAAGAGAGAACCTCTCTAAAGTCCATCATTTGTTTTTCATTTCTTCCCCTTTCCGAGAAGTGCTTGTTTTGCCACATAACTTCATTAAAATCTCCACACATCATCCAGGGTAAATTCATCAAAGGTTTAATTCTTTTTAGCAAATCCCACATATGGTGACGGAGGTGTGTGCGAGGCTCTCCATAAACAAACGTGATGCACCATTTTATTTCTTTTGGTAGATCATGAATGATTACATCAATAGCCCTACTACCAATTTTGAAAATATCGACCTGGACGCTCTCATCCCAGAAGAGGGCCAGACCTCCCCCCTTTCCAGGCTCATGGAAGGTGACTACATATTTTAGTCCTAACCTCCAACGAAGATTTTCAACTACACTCTTATTTTGCCGCGTCTCACACAAGAACACAAGTTTTGGTCGATTTGCTTGCACGAGGCGGACTAGCTCCTGAACTGTCCGGGGGTCGCCCAGCCCCCGGCAGTTCCAGATGAGGATCGTCATGGCTCCTGACAGGTGCGCTCCTCCGCACTTGTCAGTTGGCCAGTGGCCCCTGGGCTGGCTGCCTCCTTAGCACCTCCATCTTCCCTTGATGTCGCATGTCCATGTACCACCTCTCCGCCCCTCCTCTTAGAGCTTGGGGAAGATTCCATCATCAGCATGTGTTGATCAACAAGGCACTTTCCTAGCACCCGCTTCTTCTCCTTCATGAACGCCGACGCCATACGCGCCGCTGTCTCTTCCCGCAGTTCCTGCAGGAGGCTGCTATCCTCACGCAGGCAGTCTTCAATCCAAGGGACTCTCATAGGTGAAGGCCTTGCGGCAGCTCATAGCGCCGCCTGCGCTCGCGACCCACCAAGCCGACGCTTTCCCGCAAGTCCCTTCTGGTATCGCTGCACCCAGCCGCTTTTCATCTTGATTTCCTGCACAGCTTGTGTAACTTGATTAGCAGTTAGTTTTCCATTACCATAATTTGAACCTCCTTCACCAACAGTCAGACTATCCACAGCTGCGACCACGTCCAGCACCTCATGTTGCGGTGCAGTGACTGCGTTTTCCTCATCCGAGCCTCCACCATCAACATCCTCTGCAGCAACAACTTCCATCAGCAGGTTTGCGTCTGATTTAGACTGTGGCAGAGCTTCCACCCACTGCTAGGTGTCGAGTAGAATTGCAAGTGTCTCTTCACCATCGCTGGTTCAGCATGTATGTAGTAGCTCCTGTGATCAGAAGACTTAAAAGAAGATGCACGCTGCTCAACACAATAGCGAACTATTTTCTCCTCTTCCGGCAGCATACATCCACGCTCAACATGGCCAACAATTCCACAGTAAAAACAGAAGTTGGGAAGACGTTCATATTTGACATCATACATCAGCAGCTCCTTTATTTTGCCATTCTGTACCTTCACCCAATGGCGGATCGGCTTCGTCACATCATGTTTCATGCGTATGCGAAGGAATTCTCCCCAGACTCTTCCTTTGTTATCCTTCGCCACCGCCTTGAAATCACCTAGCTGCTTGTTTGTAACCTCTCGAGCCCATTCTTCATTCATCAACAAAATTGGCAGATCAAGGATACGTGCCCATGTTGGCATCATGTTCAGTGGAGTGTTCGCAACCGACGTTTGGCCATCATAGGCCATCACCAGCATGGGGTAGTTCTTGTATGTCCACGGCCCTCCTTTCAGCACATGGTTGTAATCACCTTCCCGCTTGAACTGGATCAGGTACCGGTTGTTGGCGAAGGCCTTCTCCTCTATGGCACCACGGAGATGCCACACCTGCTTCAAGTGCTCGAACAGTCCCCGTGCGCTATACACCTGAGTGGTGATGTAGCGGCCTACCGTGAGCTGGTGTGGCTTCATCTTCGTCTTGGCTGCTTCAAAGTCTACAACGACCAACTCATCATCGGCCACAGCTTCCTCATCCTCGCGAATGGTTGCCGCTCGGGCAGCCGACTCTCTCAGAGTGATGCCCGGCAGCCCTAGCCTTCTAGCTTGTGGCTTCATCTTCACAACATCTTGTGGTGTCGCATTCTCAGCTTCACTGCTCTCAGCTTCAGTCATCGGCCTCTTCCCTTCAGCGATCTCCTGCTTCTTCCAGGAGTCCATGGCGTGAGTAAGTGTGGAGGAATGAGAGCTTTCTGTGTACAACCACTGTACCCACAACCTTCTTCTTATATAGACCGGCCCCCGATCCCCAATACGGTCTCGCCTGATCATCGGATGGCGAGGGATCAGGCTCGATCTTCCCATTGCAGGCAATTTGCCCACCAAATCCCGGCGTTCACTGCATCCACCACTCCTTCTTTCTGTTAATCTAGGTAAAACCATAATACCAAGATCCGAATTTTCCATGGATTCACGGTGGCCTTCCATACAGACTGAGATCCCAGATCGAATCAAATCATCAGCGCTTACTTCATTGGAATCTACTTCCTTCTTTTCAACAAAATCCCATAATTTTTTGATCCGTAAGTCTTCTGTATCCTTACCAATCAACTTACCGAGATCATCCTTGCCGTTGCTGTCCGGGATCCGTGTCGCCCGGTTCACCGTCTTGATCTCCGTCCGCACGGGGCTCCCAATCAGATCCGCTCTTCTTCTCTTCCCTTTTGATTTTAGGATCTCCACCGCTCTTCTCTTGAACTCTGCTATTTCTGGTATCAGATGATTCTCCTCCGCCCGCTCCCGAACAAGGTCGTCGGGTGCCCCTTCCTTGCACTTCCGCACAATGGCTAGCACCCTCCTCCTGAGGACTTCCGTGTCGAGAAGACCATCTCCAGAGAGCGCCCCATGGATAGGGTCGATTCCCCGGGCCACCGTGGTGACCATGACGAGGGATGATGCCGCCGCCGCCGGCAGCGCACTACCCTCTCTCTCCAGCCCTAACATGCATATTTTCATTATGTAGACCTTTTTAACTACTCCAGTTTCACAACTACTTGCCTAGAGACGAATCTGAGTGAGCATCAGTTGGCATTAGTTGGCCTTGAAGACAATGCGTAGAGAAATACCATCTTATTTTTCATGTAGACTTTTAAAAATTTGGATGTAATAACTGAGACTACTTTGACATGTTTACTTTGTTGTTTAAAACATCCCAATTCATGCGGACGCGTAAATACGTTGCCCCACTGGAGGCACCCAAGCGCAAATGAACGTGCAGTCAAAACAACTATTTCGTGTCCGCTGCCCGACGCAAATGGACGTGCGCGACTACTTTGGTCGAATATGTCGGTCCATTGAAGATGGCCTTGAAACATACTACCTCCGTTTCAAGGAATAAGGCGTCCTCGTTTTACGTGTTTTTTGTTTGATCAAGAATTACTTTAAATAGATAAATATTTTTTCTATGAAATTAGTATCATTGAAAAGTTCTTTTCAATACATATCTAACGGTACTAATTACATATAATATAATCAATGTATTGCTTAATTTTTATGATCAAAGTTCGTCTTGAAATACGCGTGCACCTTATTTGAAACGGAGGTAATACACTGGTTGAGGCTCGCATCTGTAAAGATGACGTACTGTGCTACTCTGGGTCGATTTGAGCGTGGAATGATAGGTGCGGTGGAGGAGGGAGGAGGCTGGGATTTTTAGGCCAAAGATGCTCGCGCTTGTCCATTCTTCTTTCATCAGAGTCCAGCCTTGTTCTTTTTTTTTTTTGAATGACAGCAGGAGAACTGCTGTGTTCATTGCATTAGAGGAAAAAAAGGCACAGAGACCTGAACTGCTCAGTTTATTGGAGGAAAACCGGGCGAAAACCTTTACATCAACCGGAGCACGGCTAGACATACAGAGCGCCGGGAGGGCCAACAATGACGCAAACAAAGAAGCACACCACCGGAGCAAGCGGCGTCACCGAACAAGCACCAAGGTCACCCCAATCAAGTCGCATCGATACGTCTGCCACGAGCTTGTTCACCACCTTCAACAACACCGGAGAGAGAAGACATAGCCGAAGGGAGGCGGCATGTGCCGCTCCGGTCTTGAGAGGGCAAAAGACATGGCTCGTCTGACGCTGCCCGCATGTCAAGAATGCTCTTGCTTCCACCACCGCGAGCCAATCCCCACAAGACCCAGCACCATAGACTCCAAGAATTTCCGCCATTGACAATGCCCGGCCAGCCGCTTGACCACAGCCCAGGTGCTCCCTTCGAAGGGCCGAGTCTCGAAAACGATGCTTCCATCGAAGTAACGACATTAAGGATGCCGCCATCGCCAATCTGATATGCAGATTTAGGTTTTCACCCAAAGACAAGATCCAAAAACGGGAGAGGTGTTAGATCTCCTCGGTGGCGCCTTCATCAAGGCAAACAACACCGAATGGTGATGTCGTCACCGGCATCGACGGAAGTCGAGCAGGATTTTCATCCGGAGAATCGCAAACCTCGCCGGAGACAGAGTCCCAAGCACACCTCAGTCACACCATACAGCACCATACAACCCGCGCCGCAGCACCATCCATGACATAGACCAACACACTCGCCGACCTCGAGGAGACTATGCGCACCCAACCTGCATCCAGCCGCGAGCCCAAAGAACCACCAAATGCCCCGGCCGCCGAGCCTGCGATGCGGAGAAGGGGCAAAACCATCACGGCCGCTTGGCCATTTCCAAGAACAGCGCTTGCCCATCCGCTCGAGCCGGCGCTTGCCTGTCGCCTTGGCCGCACCGAAATCGCGAGGCCCCTTCACGCGTGGACAACCAAACAAGCGGCGCTTGCCACGAGCAAAGGCCGCGACCCACGCAGCCCAGCGCCAGCAAGACGCCGGCTCGCTGCACCTTTCGATCTCCGCTGCCCCGCACGGATCCGCAGCTTCCCAGCCCGCCACCGCACCTCGAACGCTCCCTCATGCCGCCCGCACGCACGCGCATCTCCGCGCCGACCAGTCGGCACCACCAGTCGCGAGGCCAAGGCCGCAGCCCGCACGCGCCGGATCCGCCGCCAAAAGCGCCAGTTCCACCGCCTCCCGCGCCGGCCGCTACCCCACCTCGACGGCCGCCATAACCTCAACTCGGAGCCGCCGCTCCGACGCCCAACCGCCAGATCCGCCACGCCTGTGCCAGCAGCACGTGACCGGAGAAGGCCCGCCGCCGCCGGACACCACACGGGCTTTGCCCAGTGGCGCTCACCGACGGCGGCAGGGGTGAACGGGGAAGTAGGAGGCTAGAGAGGGGAAGGCTGGGAGGGCCGCCCGTGCCGCCCGAGCGGGGCGACGCGGGGGCAGAGAGGGAGAGGAGCCGTCCAGCCTTGTTCTAGCTACAGCTAGCTAGTACTACAAACTTGCATGCGCATCGGATCAATACATGAGAGGCGCTAGCATCCAACGCAGTTTCAGTCCATCTCTCTGTCAGTCGATGAGCGTGGTAGGCCCAGTGGCCCACCCGCGAACTGACGCACCCCGCACCGGTGCCCGTGGCTGAGCTCCCGTCCCGTGCCCGTTCGGTCAGCTCCCATGCTGAAGCTTATTTGTATTTTACGGTGATGATTTCCCATCTCTGCAAAGACAAGACGTCTCCATGCAATTTACTGCTACTAGTATACTGGTTGAAAGGAACACGTACCTGAATTTATGTACACAAGTACCACCGTAACTTCTTATTTGTTGAAGTCCTCGTTGTAATTTGTACAGCAGTAAATTAAAGCAGCTTCTAGGCCCTTCAGGCCTCTATTTAAAAAAATACAACTTTGTTTGCCTTCGTCTCTACTGAAGCAATACTACTAGAACAATTCGCCGCCCCGAGCTGAGAGCGGACGAATCACGCCCGGGCTGGTTCACACCCGTAATCAAGGATCTGTTTGAATGGTTGTGGTGAATCCTAGTGTAGTTAATGACCTGATCTGTCTACCATGTTATATTGTGTAAAGATAGGAATACACGAGTGGACATCGTACTAAATTTAATGAAGTTTGTTGGCTGGCACTAGAGCAATTAATTCTGCTAGGTGAGTGAGTGAGTCAGACACCATCGGGTTGAATTTCACAGTTTTCACTTCACGGCAGATTTTATTCACAAGAGTGCGGATGTTTAGATCTCGCACAACATAGAGCTCTTTTTAAAGCACTACAATGGTATTTCGAAGTTTAACAAAAAAACTAGATATAGAAAATAGTGTACTGTGTGAACATGAAAAATCTCAACTTGAAACAACCCAGATTTTGGGGTGCACAAAAATAACAAAATCTAACATCTAAAGTAGTAAAACATGCAAAATTTCAAACCTCCATTATTTTGGATTTTATCATTTTTGTTAATCCTAGAATATAAGGTATTTCGGATCTAGATTTCGTATGTCGATAGAGTACATCATTCCCAACATTTAGGATTTTTTCTGAATTTTTTGAAACTCTGAAGTTATTTTCAAATTTCGGAAACAAAAGGCTCCAGATTGACCGAGCTGAATTTTTTTGCTAATCTTTAGACTCACAGCGTGGGCTTTTAGAATCGAGCAGCTTAACAAAGCTCCACATTAATGAGCTCTCAGACTACATATAGCTACATGCATTGCTAACTATGTAAATTGATGACATTGCATGATATTAAATGAAGATGATTATGGTAACTAGCTATGTTACCATAACATCACACTTTTCAAGATAGAATGAGTCTACAAGCTAATTAATACACTCATGCATGATACTACATCTAAGTTGCTATGCATCATGAAAGTAGTAACATAGAGTAGTGTCATATGCATGACACTACTATATGTTACTCTCCACTATGACTAGTCTCACAAAGTTAAGCTCTAGTAGTACATACTACGTGCTACTCCCTCCGTATTAATGCTTAGGGCGTAAAACTTGTAGCACGCCGATTAAGGAGAATCATGCAGCTTATTTTTAGCTGGTTGTGCCCCTATTAATTAGACTAGCCACAATGAAAGTATCATAGATAGTATAATGCATGCCATGTAGGCAAAAATCCTATGTGACGCATCAATTAATGAGGAAAAGGTGAGACTAGTATCATAGGTAGATACCGTATCATAGCACGTAAAATTAAAAAATTTAGTGACAAACACATCATGTGATGGAACTATGATACTAATTCATGATACTATGTATATGTATGATACTAGTTTATGATACTTTCGATTGTGACTAATCTTAGGCAAGACACTTAGTATTTCTCTCGCCCATTCGTTGCATGCAACTCCTCGTTTTAAGGACAGCCGCACACAAGAGTTACAACCATATGCAACCAATCACACACCGCACCGCCTCCTTGATTCAAGGGGCAAATTCAACAAGTTGCAGTTTCTGCTGTATGTGCGCCTTAAGCATTGACAAAAAATCAAAATAATTACGCCCTAAGCTAAGAAATGGATGGAGTATTTTTATTAACCAGTACTAAGATTGCTTGTAGTGGGAGTAACTCACTACAAGAAAAAAGTCACGTAGAGACGTTCTCAATGAGACGCTTTTAATTTCGTCCCTACTTCCGTAGTCGAGCCATTTGTTGAGACGTTTGTTAGGACGCAACACCCATCGTCTTAACTTGGAAGGCTTTACCCACGTCCCCACAGAAAAGTCATTTACCCACGGTTTGCATTTATCTTCCCACTCCATGTAAAACCTAGGACCGCCGCCACAGTATGCCTTGATCCGATCGCGATGCCACCTTTGATCCCGATCGCCGCGTTCCTCTCTAGCAAACGTACCCCGGCGACATCTCAGGAGTCAGGACCAATTCTTTGTCCTTATCGAGACCTAATCCAGGAGAGAGGATTATGAGGATCCATCCGGCCGCTCGATTCAATCAACGCTGAATCTGGTGAGTTCCTTGCCGACTTAATTAGTTGTTCCTTGCCGCTGGAAGGCTGGACGCGATCAACTGCTTCTTCTCGCAGGACTCGATGAACTGCTCCTTCCCGCATGACTCAATCAACTGCTCCTTTCCCTTGCCTTATTATTCATCTCTACAAGTAGGCACATCTTCCGCCTCTTCATGTAAGATCTCTGAAACCTTTATTCGTGTGTTGCAGACAGTGTCTGTCCTTGTATTTGCCTACTGGTTATGGATATTCGTGTGGGTTTTGCAAAGAAAATAATAAAGGAGCCAACGCTTAGAGGTGGTATTCACAGCCGATGGAATCTATTTCATCGATCAGCAGATAGTAACTTTTATTTTCGAATTATTTTAAATGCACCTAGCTTTGATTTATGTATTGGATCTTTGTACAAGCAGGATCAGGTTTTACAGGACTCATCTACTCGGAAGTAGTACATATATGTGTTTATGTCTAGAGTTCCAGTCCGTCTGGAACTGATGATCCGACATAAGTAGTAGAAACGAGATTGTCTTTTATTGGACTGGAACTCTAGAATAAAAAAATTATGATGCACACGGTATTTACATTGAGATCATAAGAATTAAGATCTTATTTGTTAAACAGCTTACGGATTGATTTTTTTTCTTGTGTAGCTGTCCCTTTGCAGGATACCTTTTGAGAAGATTTTTCAAGCAGCATAGTATAGAGAGGAAAAAAGCCTTGCAGAAGCAGTGAACAGGATAGCAGATGATTTCAAGATTTAATACTCCCAGTAGTTAGGAGATTACATAAAGGAGTTGTATGAATTATTCAGTTGTGTATGTAAATCTTTGTAAGGATGTACACTTCCTTTGTAAAATAATACAATTTGCATCAAATAAATACAATAGATATGTTCTGTAGTGCACCGGGTTTTTTATCCTTGTTCTTTTGACGGCTGAAAGTTGATTTAGTCATATGATGTGCAACTATGTGCTAGTTGATTGTGAATATTTTAAGAATAAACTAATATTATTTTACACAAAATAATATCCATTTAAATATGAAATAAAGCGACTTAATGTTCGTAGAGACGAGATGTTGGACATCTACAAAGCGTGCTCTTTTAGAATAAAGACGCTTTTGAAAACGTCTCATTTTACTTTTGAGACGCTAACAATACGTCTTTATGGTATTTGAGACGGTGCATAAGAAGACGCTCCTACGACGCTTTACATCAGCGTCTTTATAACCACTTAGAGATGAAATTTAGCGTCTCTAGCGCATATGTTAGATGTCTCTACATGCTATTTTTCTTGTAGTGACTTAGAGAAAGTACAATAAATCCCAGTCAGCTGGCTATAAGAATTAAAATAATATATTGTTTCTTAGTTGGAGGTGTGCTCCTAGGCACTCTATGAGATTGAAAGGTGGCTCATGCATTGATAAAATAGTGCAATTTATAACTCACTATATTGGCTCTAGGTTAACTATAGATGACATGTCACTTGGCTTATAGCTAGCAGTTGGCTCTACTATTGAACTTGCTCTTAGCTATTAACATCACACACTTCAAAGTGTTTTGGTGACATGTCATAACAATAAATGAAGGAAGAGAGGGAGGTAAAAACTAGCTATGTTACTATAACATCATGCTTGTGACGGTAAAGCACACGTCCGGTGGGAACCCCAAGAGGAAGGTATGATGAGTACAGCAGTGAGTTTTCCCTCAGTAAGAAACCAAGGTTATCGAACCAGTAGTAGATGAAGATCACGTGAAGGTTGTTGGTGAAGGAGTGTAGTGCGGCGCAACACCAGAGATTCCGGTGCCAACGTGGAACCTGCACAACACAATCAAACTACTTTGCCCCAACTTAACAGTGAGGTTGTCAATATCACCGGCTTGCTGAAAACAAAGGATTAAACGTATGGTGTGGAAAATGATGTTTGCTTGCAGAAAACAAAAGAGAACAATGATTGCAGTAGGTTGTATTTCAGATGTAAAACAATGGACCGGGGTCCACAGTTCACTAGTGGTGTCTCTCCAATAAGATAAATAACATGTTGGGTAAACAAATTACAGTTGGGCAATTGACAAATAGAGAGGGCATAATAATGCACATACATATCATGATGACTACTATGAGATTTACTTAGGGCATTACGACAAAGAACATAGACCGCCATCCAGCATGCATCTATGCCTAAAAAGTCCACCTTCGGGTTAGCATCCGCACCCCTTCCAGTATTAAGTTGCAAGCAACGGACAATTGAATTAAGTACTGTGCGTAATGTAAACAATACAAATATCCTTAGACAAAGCATTGATGTTTTATCCCTAGTGGCAACAGCACATCCACAACCTTAGGGGTTGCTGTCACTCCCCCAGATTCAATGGAGACATGAACCCACTATCTAGCATAAATACCCCCTCTTGGAGTCACAAGTATCAACTTGGCCAGAGCCTCTACTAGCAACGAAGAGCATGCAAGATCATAAATAACACATATATGATAGATCAATAATCAACTTGACATAGTATTCCATATTCATCGGATCCCAACAAACACAACATGTAGCATTACAAATAGATGATCTTGATCATGATAGGCAGCTCACAAGATCTAAACATGATAGCACAATAGGACAAGACAACCATCTAGCTACTGCTATGGACCCGTAGTCCAAGGATGAACTACTCACGCATCAGTCCGGAGGCGGGCATGGTGATGTAGAGCCCTCCGGTGATGATTCCCCTCTCCGGCAGGGTGCCGGAGGAGATCTTCTGAACCCCTCGAGTTAGGTTTGACGGCGGCGGCGTCTCTGGAACTGTTCTGGTATTTTGGCTCTCGGTACTAGGGTTTTCGGGGACGAAGGAATAAATAGGCGAAGGGGCAGCGTCGGGGGAGCTAGGGGGCTCCCTCCCCACGCCTTGGCGCGGCAGTGGGGCCCCCCGCGCCGCCATATGGGGTGGGCCCCCTGCTGGCCTTCCTCGACTCTTTTTCGGTCTTCTGGGAACACTCCATGGAAAATAGGGCTGTGGGCTTTTGTTTCGTCCAATTCCGAGAATATTTGTAAACCAGCTTTTCTGAAATCAAAAACAGCAGAAAACAGGAACTGGCACTGTGGCATCTTGTTAATAGGTTAGTCCCAGAAAATGCATAAAAACATTATATAGTGTGAATAAAACATGTAGGTATTGTCATAAAACTAGCATGGAACATAAGAAATTATAGATACGTTGGAGACGTATCAAGCATCCCCAAGCTTAGTTCCTACTCGCCCTCGAGTAGATAAACGATAAAAAGAATAATTTCTGAAGTGACATGCTACCAACATAATCTTGATCAATACTATTGTAAAGCATATGAGATGAATGAAGTGACTCAAAGCAATGGTCTATACTCTATAGTTTGCTAACAGAAAGATAATGGCAAAACAACTGAATCATATAGCAAAAACTTTTCATGAATAGTAATTTCAAGACAAGCATCAAAAAGTCTTGCATAAGAGTTAACTCATAAAGCAATAGATTCTTAATAAGAGGTTTTGAAGCAACACAAAGTAAGATTTAAGTTTCAGCAATTGCTTTCAACTTTCAACATGCATATCTCATGGATAATTGTCAACACAAAGTAATATAATAAGTGCAATAAGTAAGCATGTAAGAATCAGTGCACACAGTTGACACAAGTGTTTGCTTCTAAGATAGAAAGAAGTAGGTAAACTGACTCAACATAAAGTAAAAGAAAGGCCCTTCGCAGAGGGAAGCCGGGATTAAATCATGTGCTACAGATTTTCAAGTTTTGAAATCATATAGAGAGCATAAAAAATAAAGTTTTGAGAGGTGTTTGTTGTTGTCAACGAATGGTAGTGGGCACTCTAACCCCCTTGTCAAACAGACTTTCAAAGAGCGTCTCCCATGAAGGACGTTATCTCTACCAACAAGGTAGATCATCCCTCTTCTCTTTTGTTTACACATGTATTTTAGTTTTATTTATAGATGACACTCCTCCGAACCTTTTGCTTTCACAAGCCATGGCTAACCAAATCCTCGGGTGCCTTCCAACATTTCACATACCATGGAGGAGTGTCTATTGCAAAATTAAGTTGCTTACTGATAAATCAGGGCAAAACATGTGAAGAGAATTATTAATGAAAGTTAATTAATTGGGGCTGGGCACCCCGTTGCCAGCTTGTAGCACCCTACCTTTTAATAAAGGCAAGATACCTGTGTATAGTGCTATTCCCGGGATCACTGATAGCACACACATTACAAAATATAGTAATCATTGCAATAGTATCAAATTACTACATCGTTGATCCAGAGGGTACAATAAAACCTTACAAATTGCATAGTCACATGGACTAGCTCAGAATAAACACAGCGGAAAGTAAATCAGCAATGAGCCTTCATCATCTTCATGTGCCACATGCAGTCATGTTGGAATGTAAACTCGAGATCCTACCACGTACTTCTCCTCAGAAAATCCTGCACGTTTGAATATGCAGCCCCACGAATGGAGGTCAGTACAACGATGTACTGGCAAATGACACTTATATGGTGGCAGTTTTGGGCATGACTATCTACACGATATTTGGCAAGTGGAGTTTAGGCAAATTTGCATAAAGCCAATTTTATCCTACATTTTATTTAAAACAAAACATTTTGAAAATCTTTGAATGACATTATGAAATCACACCATGGATAAATCCTCCATGGGTTTTAGAATAATCACATGGTTACATCTCCCATGAGTTTTCAAAGGTTGATACAAAATTTTAAATACATTCATAAAAGGTGATGAGACTCTTCCGTACATTCCTTGCCTAGAAGCTCAAATTGTCCGTAACCGGGGACACGGCTAAGATCTTAGGTTTACTCTCGAGAGGTTGTGCACTTTCACCTTACGACCCACCCTTCCCAAGAGAAGAAATGAGACAAGATCTTTCAGAGGGAGGCTTCAACCATAACCAGCTAGACCCGTTCCCGTTTGGTTGCAAGCCACATCATCATGTCTAGCAACAAGTTTGACCTCACAACTTACTTAATCCCGGTAGAGCCCATAATACCATAAGGTTGCACTGGAAGCTAACTAAAACACGGACGACATATTAATCTCTTTAATCCTGGGTGGCCATCCACAAGTGAAACCCACAGGCTTAAAACCATTAAAGATAATAAACCCCCGCACGATCCCCTGGTGAAAACCAGAGGTGCAGTCTAGGGCAACCACTATTCATCTGCGCACTCTCAGGTACCCACCTGCCACTGGTTACTCCAGGGTCGGAGCCCTGAGCAGTCGCCCACCACACAACCAATCCACCCAGGTGATTCATTAAAGTTGTTAATTTTAATTCTCAATACTCACAATCCAGATTAATCGAAATCAGCAGTGGCATTTTGATATTGCTAGGCACACTAAGAATCCTAGCAAGGGTTCATGGATGGCTACACACTACTAGGATTTATAAGCATAGCATAATTTTTGAAAACAAAAATCCTACCATGCATACTAGTTGAAAAACACTAATGCATAATTAAAATAGGTAGGAATTGAATGTCACTTGCCTTTTGGTAGTCGAAGCGCGTTCACTTCTCTTAATCAAAATACGTGCCTCTCCGTACAACTATAACATAGAATATAGCATAACATAAACACACCATTCAACAACAACATCATAATCAAACAAGACAACAATCGGAAATCGCTCTATGGTACTAAGGTGTGGTATGAGGTCTGGCTTGCAAGATATGAATCGAAGATATTGAATGAATGTGTTAAATACTTGGAAAGAAAATGATTATCCAAGTTAAGTACTCAGAAGAAAATGATTGACAAGAACCCATGGTCAATTGTTGTTCGCTACTCAAGAATGGGAAAATTGGAATGATCCATGAGATAAATCACATGAGTCTCAAAATGGCGCAACTCAAAATATCATTTAGTAAAGTGTGACGACACTTACTAAGTTAGTATGGGTTACACATAGGTTTGGGTATGTATTTGTGATATATTGAATTACTCAATTAACTCATTTGTAAATTAAATAGTTCAATATAAGCCAATAAGAATAAGTGTGCATGAGGTGAAATTCGTATGAAAGATATTTAGAAGGATGGTGACTGTTTGGACTCATGATACGTGTGATATGAGGTGGAGTGTATCACACACAAGTATCCAAGGCATACCTAATTGAGATACATTACCATTTACTGAAATAACTCAAATGAATATATGTGAACTATGCGAAGAGGTTTGATGTAGAAAGGATATTGGTTCAAGGTGTAATATCTAAATGGATTGGGTAGATGGGCATGATCATAAGGTTTACTTTTGTAGGAGTCATATTGAAAGGAATCATAGAATTAATTCTATAATGAACATACCCAAATCCACATATTTGAATTTGAATATTTGCAAGGTGATTCAAATATTTTGGACAATGGTGCTATTGAATGGAGTACTGTAAAACAAGACTTATGCAATTGACATAGTGTGACAACACTTATCAGAGTAGCTCAAGGTCACACATAGCATTGGATATGAACTAATGATATATTGAACTACTCAAATAACTCATTTGAAATTTGAGTAGTTCGAACTAAGTGGAAGGATTGAATGGCATGAATGATATCGGGATTTGGTTCGCGGAACCTAAGGGATAACCAAGGTTCATCACATGTGATATGGGTAGAGTATCTCCACCCTAATAAAGCAAGGTAAAAATCTAAACTAGGACATGTCAAACTTTACTCAAATAACTCAATTGTTATTTGAATAACATGAACTAGACAACCAAGGGTAAGCTTTGCATTATCTGTGAACATGATAAAGAATTATAACTGGTCCTGAAAGATGGATATGATCATAAGGATTATTTTGGCTAAAGGAATTATATCAAAAACAATTATAGGACTACACTTTTCGCGAAAAGTCATTAGAAGAAGTTTTTCGGATGGAAGAGCTTTCTACACGAAAGTTATAGAGAATTCCATTACAAGCGTATCGCCAAAAAAATCTCTCAGAAAAAGTTTGTGGGATTTATTTTATAGACGATGTTGCGGATCAAAGTGATATCGCGGAAATAAAGTGGGCAAAACTGCCACGCAATATGTCTAAGATGATCTACGTGATTTGCTGATTTCAACGGTATAGGGTTTGTCGAAATCCGACGTATAGAACTTAAGATATGGATTTTACAAAACTAGACATAAGTGGTTATAATTCTAATGGTGTACGAAAAGTTGTCCGAACAAGTTGCTCGGATGGAAAAACTTCCTACATGAAAGTTGTAGAGACTCTAATTACAAACTTAACGAAAGAACCACTATTCTAAACGGGAGTGTAGATCTAAAGAAATAAAATTGCAAAGTTGCGTACAATAGTCTACGTAAAAAAACAGGAAAAGAATTATTACCAGGCAAGGATGCGTCGAGTGGCGACGTTTCCCAAATAGCGTTGCGGATATTGCGTCGCAAATAGCTGCGTCGCCCAGAAAAGCAGCGTTGCCCGAGGCTACGCGTGGGGAGAGAGAGGCGCCGGATGTGGGGTGCGTTTGGGGGCTGGCCATTGAAGTGTTTATATAGGCTAGGAGTTGAAAGGATTTTGCTACAGGGAGCGATGTGGGACTAAAAACGAAAGAAAAGCAAAAGCGCGCTGGGTGCGGCTGCTGGCGGCGGCAGCGCGTGCTCGCGGCCTCGCGGAGCGAATTGGGCTTGGGGCAGGGTGCTGGGCCGGGAAAAAAAAGAAAGACTGGGCCGCGGCGCTCGGGCGGCGAAGTATTCGCTGCCCCGCGCGCGCGGGCGGCGCTGGCAGCTGGGCCGGTCGGCTCGGCTGGCCGGCCCGATTCTGTTTTTCTTTTTCTTTTTTTTATACTGAAATTGGAAATACACTTTGGGGCTTCAAATAATATCGGAAAAATGCAAATAAGGTACCGTTGGATTCGTTATGAAAAATGCTTCAATATAAGACTAAATTTGGAACAAAAATATAAACTTTAAAAAAAACCAAAATTTGACATACATGTCTATGTGGCTATAGTGCCTTTTTAGGATTATTGTTTTCTCAAATAAAATATTTTATAAATTTCAAAACCTCCGAACAAAATAAAGTATTGATTAGAAAATATTTTGAAACTAAGGTTTATGAAAACTCCATTTTGGAGATAAATCTTAAATAACTTCATAAAGTTTTAAATCCTGATGAAATTTCAATCAAGTTCACTCAATCAAACATTAAACTTATTTTTATTTTACATTCCAAAATTTAGAAAATTTCGGGATGTGACAGACTACCACCCTTAAAAGGAATCTCGTCCTCGAGATTTGAGAAAGGTTAGAAAGTTTTGGGTTCCAGATGGGCATGGGTGCTACCACCCTTAAAAGAAAATCTCACTAGATGGCCTCTCGAGATTTTTGGTGGATTTACAGAAGTAATTTCTCTGTGCACTTATTCGCGTAGTGGCCCTTGTTGCGACATTTGTAGCATGTGACGTGGTTGAGGTCTCTCATGAGTTTCTTCGTGCTTCCATTTTCTACTGTCTGCTCCTTTGCTTTGTTCGTCTTCTTCTTTTCTAGGCACTTTGATGCATAATGTTCTGGTTCTTTGCAACAGTAACAAAACAAGTGTCTAATTTCCTTCTCCTTGGAGTGGTGGTGATTTTTCTTCCTTTTGGGTCTCTCCAAGGCTAATAGATCTTCTAATTCCTGGTCTTCATATTCCACCTTAAATGTGGGGAACCTTTCTCGCTTTCTAGAGCATTTCTTTGATAAATGTTCTTCTCCTCCACATGTATAACAACACTTGGTGGTGATAGTGTGTGCTGCTTCTTGGGGCTTGATTTCAACTTCTTCCTTCATCTTGGACCTTGTACCTTCATGAATGTTTCTCATAGACTGACACATTCCATTCCTGACTTGTACACTCATTTCTTGCACTATGGGGTAGAGGTGGCACTGGGCGGGGACATGATTGACTCCTTCACATAGGAAACACGAAATCTGATAGGTGTGGCATTCTTTGGCTGGATGGCTTCCATCGCAGTTAGGGCACTGGTCCCGATGTTCCTCACGTGAATGCCCTAGGTCTCCACATAGTTTGCATGCTCGGGGTCTGGCTACACCATCCTCTTTGTTGTTATAGTTGGTCATTCCATGGGCCATCATCTGCAACATTTGAGATTGGGAATCCAACAATTTCATCATTTCTAGCGGTAAATCATTACTTTTGTGGGTGCTGACTAGGCTTTGGGTCATCTGCTGAACCAACTGAGCTTGTCCCAACAACTCTGATAATGTGGGTGGCATCTTAGGGTCGTTGTGAGCACGATGTAGAGGCATCTGTTTGGGTTTGGACACGGTAAGATACAAATACAAAGAGACCTGAAAGAAAACACTACCCTTAAACTAGTGGTTGGATCTTCAATCTCGTTGTAGTCCTACGTTTGGCAGCACTTGCCTACTATAAGGGTATAATATTTATCCATCATAGGGTTTAAGATTATTCGTCGACATCTCTTTTGTAGGTATGTCTCTCTAGATTCGCAAAGTCAATATTACGAAAGCGAACACTAAGAGTAGTAGGAATGGTGATCAATCCATCCTCACCCATATTATTACTCCGTATTTGATTTATTGAATCTCGTATTCTAACACTTGGTCAACCTCACAAGTTTGATAAAATTTTCCATGGAGAATTGAATCAATGTTTCAATCCCCATTATTGAATTGTTTTGAAAACATTTCTATCGATCCCTAGCTAGGGTTTTGCATATCTCCCAAACAATATTTCTTCATCTCAATAGGAACATCAACGTTGGTTATACTAATGTTGTCTTCATGGCGAGTTGCCAAGAAAAACATTCTCTGGGTCAGGTATAGATGAGAATAGATAGAAAGATTCTAAAGAAGATTTCCTACCCAAACACATCAGATCAAGGCAAAACATCTTACAAACTACATCTAACAAGCATCAGACAACATTTTTCAAACACAAAATAACTAGTATGGTCATACCTCAATTTGGTAAGATCAATACTTTGTTACTTTATCGTTGGTTCGTTAAAAGAGAACTAATGGTGGTCTATTTCTATATTAGATGCATCAAGTTTCTACTCTACTACTTCAGTGTATCTTCGTGTGTTGTGCAGTCTGCATCGAAGTCTTCCTTCATGTTCTTCATTGGTCTTCCATGAAACACTTCTTGCGGAGTCGAAGATATCACATGAATCATCACTCTTCATGCTTTAGGGACATGGTCATCATCAGTCCTTGTTGATAGTTTTGATAAGGTGGTCATCTAAAGTGAGAGGAAAACAATTTTGAAGATGAAATAGATGAGAATACAAGAGGTTCACAAAGCAAACATCTTTTTAACTGAAATAGGATTAGACAAAATTTTCATCCTAGGGTCTTCCTATTTCTAATCCAAACCTAGGGTCTCGATTCTACAGGCAACACTATGCTCTGATACCATTCTGTAGCACCCTACCTTTTAATAAAGGCAAGATACCTGTGTATAGTGCTATTCCCGGGATCACTGATAGCACACACATTACAAAATATAGTAATCATTGCAATAGTATCAAATTACTACATCGTTGATCCAGAGGGTACAATAAAACCTTACAAATTGCATAGTCACATGGACTAGCTCAGAATAAACACAGCGGAAAGTAAATCAGCAATGAGCCTTCATCATCTTCATGTGCCACAGGCAGTCATGTTGGAATGTAGACTCGAGATCCTACACGTACTTCTCCTCAGAAAATCCTGCACGTTTGAATATGCAGCCCCACGAATGGAGGTCAGTACAACGATGTACTGGCAAATGACACTTATATGGTGGCAGTTTTGGGCATGACTATCTACACGATATTTGGCAAGTGGAGTTTAGGCAAATTTGCATAAAGCCAATTTTATCCTACATTTTATTTAAAACAAAACATTTTGAAAATCTTTGAATGACATTATGAAGTCACACCATGGATAAATCCTCCATGGGTTTTAGAATAATCACATGGTTACATCTCCCATGAGTTTTCAAAGGTTGATACAAAATTTTAAATACATTCATAAAAGGTGATGAGACTCTTCCGTACATTCCTTGCCTAGAAGCTCAAATTGTCCGTAACCGGGGACACGGCTAAGATCTTAGGTTTACTCTCGAGAGGTTGTGCACTTTCACCTTACGACCCACCCTTCCCAAGAGAAGAAATGAGACAAGATCTTTCAGAGGGAGGCTTCAACCATAACCAGCTAGACCCGTTCCCGTTTGGTTGCAAGCCACATCATCATGTCTAGCAACAAGTTTGACCTCACAACTTACTTAATCCCGGTAGAGCCCATAATACCATAAGGTTGCACTGGAAGCTAACTAAAACACGGACGACATATTAATCTCTTTAATCCTGGGTGGCCATCCACAAGTGAAACCCACAGGCTTAAAACCATTAAAGATAATAAACCCCCGCACGATCCCCTGGTGAAAACCAGAGGTGCAGTCTAGGGCAACCACTATTCATCTGCGCACTCTCAGGTACCCACACCTTGGTTACTCCAGTGGTCGGAGCCACTGACGATCGCCCACCACACAACCAATCCACCCAGGTGATTCATTAAAGTTGTTAATTTTAATTCTCAATACTCACAATCCAGATTAATCGAAATCAGCAGTGGCATTTTGATATTGCTAGGCACACTAAGAATCCTAGCAAGGGTTCATGGATGGCTACACACTACTAGGATTTATAAGCATAGCATAATTTTTGAAAACAAAAATCCTACCATGCATATTAGTTGAAAAACACTAATGCATAATTAAAATAGGTAGGAATTGAATGTCACTTGCCTTTTGGTAGTCGAAGCGCGTTCACTTCTCTTAATCAAAATACGTGCCTCTCCGTACAACTATAACATAGAATATAGCATAACATAAACACACCATTCAACAACAACATCATAATCAAACAAGACAACAATCGGAAATCGCTCTATGGTACTAAGGTGTGGTATGAGGTCTGGCTTGCAAGATATGAATCGAAGATATTGAATGAATGTGTTAAATACTTGGAAAGAAAATGATTATCCAAGTTAAGTACTCAGAAGAAAATGATTGACAAGAACCCATGGTCAATTGTTGTTCGCTACTCAAGAATGGGAAAATTGGAATGATCCATGAGATAAATCACATGAGTCTCAAAATGGCGCAACTCAAAATATCATTTAGTAAAGTGTGACGACACTTACTAAGATAGTATGGGTTACACATAGGTTTGGGTATGGATTTGTGATATATTGAATTACTCAATTAACTCATTTGTAAATTGAATAGTTCAATATAAGCCAATAAGAATAAGTGTGCATGAGGTGAAATTCGTATGAAAGATATTTAGAAGGATGGTGACTGTTTGGACTCATGATACGTGTGATATGAGGTGGAGTGTATCACACACAAGTATCCAAGGCATACCTAATTGAGATACATTACCATTTACTGAAATAACTCAAATGAATATATGTGAACTATGCGAAGAGGTTTGATGTAGAAAGGATATTGGTTCAAGGTGTAATATCTAAATGGATTGGGTAGATGGGCATGATCATAAGGTTTACTTTTGTAGGAGTCATATTGAAAGGAATCATAGAATTAATTCTATAATGAACATACCCAAATCCACATATTTGAATTTGAATATTTGCAAGGTGATTCAAATATTTTGGACAATGGTGCTATTGAATGGAGTACTGTAAAACAAGACTTATGCAATTGACATAGTGTGACAACACTTATCAGAGTAGCTCAAGGTCACACATAGCATTGGATATGAACTAATGATATATTGAACTACACAAATAACTCATTTGAAATTTGAGTAATTCGAACTAAGTGGAAGGATTGAATGGCATGAATGATATCGGGATTTGGTTCGCGGAACCTAAGGGATAACCAAGGTTCATCACATGTGATATGGGTAGAGTATCTCCACCCTAATAAAGCAAGGTAAAAATCTAAACTAGGACATGTCAAACTTTACTCAAATAACTCAATTGTTATTTGAATAACATGAACTAGACAACCAAGGGTAAGCTTTGCATTATCTGTGAACATGATAAAGAATTATAACTGGTCCTGAAAGATGGATATGATCATAAGGATTATTTTGGCTAAAGGAATTATATCAAAAACAATTATAGGACTACACTTTTCGCGAAAAGTCATTAGAAGAAGTTTTTCGGATGGAAGAGCTTTCTACACGAAAGTTATAGAGAATTCCATTACAAGCGTATCGCCAAAAAAATCTCTCAGAAAAAGTTTGTGGGATTTATTTTATAGACGATGTTGCGGATCAAAGTGATATCGCGGAAATAAAGTGGGCAAAACTGCCACGCAATATGTCTAAGATGATCTACGTGATTTGCTGATTTCAACGGTATAGGGTTTGTCGAAATCCGACGTATAGAACTTAAGATATGGATTTTACAAAACTAGACATAATTAAGTTATAATTCTAATGATGTACGAAAAGTTGTCCGAACAAGTTGCTCGGATGGAAAAACTTCCTACATGAAAGTTGTAGAGACTCTAATTACAAACTTAACGAAAGAACCACTATTCTAAACGGGAGTGTAGATCTAAGGAAATAAAATTGCAAAGTTGCGTACAATAGTCTACATAAAAAAACAGGAAAAGAATTATTACCAGGCAAGGATGCGTCGAGTGGCAAGGATGCGTCGAGTGGCGACGTTTCCCAAATAGCGTTGCGGATGTTGCGTCGCAAATAGCTGCGTCGCCCAGAAAAGCAGCGTTGCCCGAGGCTACGCGTGGGGAGAGAGAGGCGCCGGATGTGGGGTGCGTTTGGGGGCTGGCCATTGAAGTGTTTATATAGGCTAGGAGTTGAAAGGATTTTGCTACAGGGAGCGATGTGGGACTAAAAACGAAAGAAAAGCAAAAGCGCTCTGGGTGCGGCTGCTGGCGGCGGCAGCGCGTGCTCGCGGCCTCGCGGAGCGAATTGGGCTTGGGGCAGGGTGCTGGGCCGGGAAAAAAAAGAAAGACTGGGCCGCGGCGCTCGGGCGGCGAAGTATTCGCTGCCCCGCGCGCGCGGACGGCGCTGGCAGCTGGGCCGGTCGGCTCGGCTGGCCGGCCCGATTCTGTTTTTCTTTTTCTTTTTTTTATACTGAAATTGGAAATACACTTTGGGGCTTCAAATAATATCGGAAAAATGCAAATAAGGTACCGTTGGATTCGTTATGAAAAATGCTTCAATATAAGACTAAATTTGGAACAAAAATATAAACTTTAAAAAAAACCAAAATTTGACATACATGTCTATGTGGCTATAGTGCCTTTTTAGGATTATTGTTTTCTCAAATAAAATATTTTATAAATTTCAAAACCTCCGAACAAAATAAAGTATTGATTAGAAAATATTTTGAAACTAAGGTTTATGAAAACTCCATTTTGGAGATAAATCTTAAATAACTTCATAAAGTTTTAAATCCTGATGAAATTTCAATCAAGTTCACTCAATCAAACATTAAACTTATTTTTATTTTACATTCCAAAATTTAGAAAATTTCGGGATGTGACACAGTTCTTTTTGCAAAATTATTGGATAAGCGGATGTATATGCCACTAGTCCATTGGTGAAAGTCTGCCCAACAAGATTGAAAGATAAAACACCACATACTTCCTCATGAGCTATAAAACATTGACACAAATAAGGAGTAATAAAGTTTTGAATATTTTAAAGATAGCACATGAAGTATTTACTTGGAATGGCAGAAAAATACCACATAGTAGGTAGTTATTGTGGACACAAATGGCATAGGTTTTGGCTCAAGATTTTGGATGCATGAGAAGCATTCCCTCTCAGTACAAGGCTTTGGCTAGCAAGGTTGTTTGAAGCAAACAAAAGTATAAACCGGTACAACAAAACTTACATAAGAACATATTGCAAGCATTATAAGACTCTACACTGTCTTCCTTGTTGCTCAAACACGTTACCAGAAAATATCTAGACCTTAGAGAGACCAATCATGCAAACCAAATTTCAACAAGCTCTACGGTAGTTCTCCACTAATAGGTTTAAACTACGTGGTGCAAGAGCTTAAACATGATCTACTTGAGAGCTCAAAACAATGGCCAAGTATCAAATTATTCAAGACAATATACCAATTACCACATGAAGCATTTTATGTTTCTAACCAAATAACAATAAGTGCTGCGGCTTTCAGCTTTCGCTATGAACATGAAAAATAAAGCGAAGAACACAAGTGTTCAAATGAAAAAGCGGAGCGTGTCTCTCTCCCACACAAGCATGTTAGGATCCGATTTATTAAGAAAACTTAAAATAACAAACGAGAATAAAAGCACACGGACGCTCCAAGTAAAGCACATAAGATGTGACAGAATTAAAATATAGTTTCACTAGAGGTGACCTGATAAGTTTGATGAAGAAGGGGATGCCTTGGGCATCCTCAAGCTTAGACGCTTGAGTCTTCTTGAAATATGCAGGGATGAACCACGGGGGCATCCCCAAGCTTAGATTTTTCACTCTTCTTGATCATATTATATCATCCTCCTCTCTTGATCCTTGAAAACTTCCTTCACACTAAACTCAAAGCAATCTCATTAGAGGGTTAGTGCATAATCAAAAATTCACATGTTCAGCAAGAACACAATCATTCCCAACACTTCTGGACATTACCCAAGGCTACTGAAATTTGATGGAGCAAAGAAATCCACTCAAACACAGTAAAAGAGGCAATGCGAAATAAAAGGCAGAATCTGTCAAAAACATAACAGTCCGTAAAGACGAATTTTTTCGAGGCACTTAACATGCTCAGATGGAAAATCTCCAGTTTAACGAAAGTTGCGTAAATATCTGAGGATTACTCATGAATTTTTTCAGGATTTTACGATTTTTCTACAGAGAGAAAATCTCAAATTCGTGACAGCTAAAAATCTGTTTCTGCGCAGAAATCCAAATCTAGTATCAACTTTCTATCAAAGACTTTACTTGGCACAACAATGCAAGAAAATAAAGATACAAAGGTATTGCTACAGTAGTAACAAGCACCTTGACTCAAATATAAAACAAAAATTGCAGAAATAAAATAATGAGTTGTCTCCCATAAGCACTTTTCTTTAACGCCTTCCAGCTAGGCGCAGAAAGTGAAAATCAAGTAACATCAAGAGAAGAAGCATCAACATCATAATTTGTTCTAATAATAGAATCAAAAGGCATCTTCGTTCTCTTTCTAGGGAAGTGTTCTATACCTTTCTTAAGAGGGAATTGATATTTAATATTTCTTTCATATCAATAATAGCACCAACGGTTCGAAGAAAGGGTCTTCCCAAAACAATAGGACAAGATGCATTGCAATCAATATCCAAAACAACAAAATAAATGGGGACAAGGTTATTGTTAACCATAATGTGAACATTGTCAATTCTCCCCAATGGTTTCTTTATAGAATTATCAGCAAGATTAACATCCAAATAACAACATTCCAAAGGTGGCAAGTCAAGCATATCATAAAGTTTCTTAGGCATAATACAAATACTTGCACCAAGATCACATAAAGCATTACAATCAAAATCATTGACCTTCATTTTAATTATGGGCTCCCAACCATCTTCCAACTTCCTAGGGATAGAAGCTTCAAGTTTTAATTCCTCTTCCCTAACTTTAATGAGAGCATTTGTAATATGTTTTGTAAAGGCCAAGTTTATAGCACTAGCATTAGGACTTCTAGCAAGTTTTTGCAAGAACTTAATAACTTCAGAAATATGACAATTATCAAAATCAAAACCATTATGATCTAAAGCAATGGGACCATTGTCCCCAACACTTTGAAAAATTTCAGCACTTTTATCACAAACAGTTTCAGCAGTTTCGGGCAATTTTGCACGCTTTGTAGTAGAAGTAGAAACATTGCCAACACCAATTATTTTACCATTGATAGTAGGAGGTTTAGCAATATGTGAAGCATCAACATTACTAGTGGTGGTAATAGTCCAAACTCTAGCTATATTATTCTCTTTAGCAAGTTTTTCTTCTCTTTCCCACCTAGCATGCAATTAAACCATCATTCTAATATTGTCATCAATTCGAACTTGGATAGCATTTGCTGTAGCAAATGACTTAGTATCTTTAACATTATTAGGCATAACTTTCAGTTTCAAAAGATCAACATCAAGAGCAAGACTATCAACCTTAGAAGCAAGAACATCAATTTTACCAAACTGTTCCTCAACAGATTTGTTAAAAGCAGTTTGTGTACTAATAAATTCTTTAAGCATGACTTCAAGATCAGAGGGTACACTCCTACTATTGTTGTAAGAATTACCATAACCATTACCACTATTAGAAGGATACGGCCTATAGTTGTTGTTACCAAAATTATTCCTATAAGCATTGTTGTTGAAATTATTATTTTTAATGAAGTTCACATCAACATGCTCTTCTTGAGCAACCAATGAAGCTAAAGGAACATTATTAGGATCAACATGAGATTTACCATTAACAAGCATAGACATAATAACATCAATCTTATCACTCATGGAAGAAGTTTCTTCAACAGAATTTACCTTCTTACCTTGAGGAGTCCTTTCAGTGTGCCATTCAGAGTAGTTGATCATCATATCATCAAGAAGCTTTGTTGCAGCATGATATGTCTCCAACGTACCTATAATTTTTGATGTTCCATGCTTGTTTTATGACAATACTTACATGTTTTGCTTGCACTTTATAATGTTTTTATGCATTTTATGGAACTAACCTATTAACGAGATGCCGAAGGGCCAGTTGCTGTTTTCTGTTGTTTTTGGTTCCAGAAAGGCTGTTCGGGCAATATTCTCGGAATTCGACGAAATCAACGCCCAGAACCTTATTTTTCCCGGAACCTTCCAGAAAGTCAGAGGGGGCCCAGAGGGGTGCCAGGGGGCCACCACACAGCATGGTGGCGCGACCCCAGGCCTGGGCGCGCCAGCCTATGAGGGGGAGGCCACGTGGCCCCTCCGACTCCGACTCTTCGCCTATTTAAGCCCTGGTGACCTAAAACATCGATACCGATTGACGAAACTCCAGAAAGACTCTATGGGCGCCGCCACCATCGCGAAACTCCAATTCGGGGGACAGAAGTCTCTGTTCCGGTACCCTGCCGGGACGGGGAAGTGCCCCCGGAAGCCATCTCCATCGACGCCACCGCCTCCATCATGCTCCGTGAGTAGTTCCCCCATGGACTACGGGTTCTAGCTGTAGCTAGTTGGTATTCTCTCCCCCATGTACTTCAATACAATGATCTCATGAGCTGCCTTACATGATTGAGATTCATCTGATGTAATCGGTGTTGTGTTTGTTGGGATCCGATGGATTGTTACATTATGATTAGTCTATCTATAAAGTTTGTGAAGTTATTGTTGCTGCAATCTTGTTGTGTTTAATGCTTGTCACTAGGGCCCGAGTGGCATGATCTTAGATTTAAGCTCTATACTTATTGCTTAGATTGTATCTACAAGTTGTATGCACATGTCTATGTCCGGAACCAAAGGCCCCAAAGTGACAGAAATTGGGACAACTAGAGGGAAAGGCTTAGATATGAGGATCACATGTTTTGACGGAGTGTTAATGCTTTGCTCCGGTGCTCTACTAAAAGGAGTACCTTAATTTCTAGTAGATTCCCTAGAGGCCCGGCTGCCACCGGCTGGTAGGACAAAAGATGTTATGCAAGTTTCTCATTGCGAGCACGTATGACTATATATGGAAAACATGCCTACATGATTAATAATCTTGATGTTCTGTTTTAATGCTATTTCAATCCTATCAATTGCCCAACTGTAATTTGTTCACCCAACACTTGTTATTGGAGAGTTACCACTAGTGTAGATAGCTGGGAACCCCGGTCCATATTTCATCATCATATACTCGTTCTACATGTCATTGGAAGTAGTATCAACTATTTTCTGGTGCCATTGCTCTCATATTACTGCTACTGCTGCTGTGTTACTGTTATTATTGCTCCCATATTACTGCTACTTTCACATCACCCCTGTTACTAGTGCTTTTCCAGGTGCAGCTGAATTGACAACTCAGTTGTTAAGGCTTATAAGTATTCTTTACCTCCCCTTGTGTCGAATCAATAAATTGGGTTTTACTTCCCGCGAAGACTGTTGCGATCCCCTATACTTGTGGGTCATCAAGACTATTTTCTGGCGCCGTTGTCGGGGAGGCATAGCTCTACTCATAAGTTCACCTGGGGAGTACACTCTACCTCTCTCTCTATTTTATTTTATTTTGTTTTACCTAGTTTACTTCTGTCTAGTTTATTTGTGCTTAGTTTATTTCTGTCTAATATTGTTTTGGTTAGTTTACTTTTGTCTAGTTTGTTTTTGTTTTGTTTTACTTTTCTCATATACCCAAAAATCCATAAAAATTTGAAAAACCGAAAAATTAAAAACTGTTGTTATGGAAGAACCCACAACCTATTTGGAGCTTATAGTATTATATAATAATTATAGAGAATCAAGAACGGGAAAAGTTATGAGTGCTGTGATAGAAAAACTGAATACAATTGCTAAAATCTTGCTTAAACGTCATGATATAAACTGTTGCTCTCAACAGGATACTAAACATCTTAAATTTCAATGTGGCTTTAGTGAGGAAGTTTTAATTAAGAACTATAATTGGAATAGTTATCTTCATTTTGGGTTCGAAGAAGTAGAACAATTTGTCTTATTTATGGGAGCTTCTGAGATCGAATCCTTCATATCTAAAAATTATGAAACTTGTGTTGTTTGTAAGGACCTTAAAGATTATGTCTCTTCTATCCTTAATTTTTGCATAGAAAGTTACAGCGATAATCCTTATATCATTGATTATAAAGAGAGACTCATTAATGCACAAGAATGCACTCACAATTTGCAGGAACCTGTGGAAGAAGAAATTGATGAACCTGAAAGTTCATTGGATGAAAAAGAAGAGGAGAGTGATGAACAAAAGGAGGAATAATGGATTAGCTACCCATGCCAACCTTCTAATGAGAGTAACTCTTTATCTCTTACACTATTTGATTGTCCTCCATGCTTACCAAAGGAGGATGAATGTTATGTTCCTGTGGATTCTCTTGAAATATTCCCTATGAGTAAAACTTGTGAGAATAATTATGCTACTTTTATCTATGATAATCCATGCTACTTTGATAAATTTTATGATAATGCTTTGTTTGTGCCTGATGTCGAAATGCATGGTACTAAAGAGTTTTGCTTGGCAAATGTTTATGATAAATCTCTAGATGATGGTCCTATGTTACTTGATAATATTAATTGTACTACTAATGAAAATGGGATTGGAGAGTTCTTGACTTTATCTATGAGTCCCATATCTCTTGAGATTGATCAATCATCTTGTTATATTATTGATAAAAGTGGGTTTGAAAGTTTTAATCCCATTATTTTTGAGCTTGATAAAAATTATGTGTTTATGGATCATGAAAAGTATGCTGCATGTGATAGTTATATTGTTGAGTTTATCCATGAAGCTAATGAAAATTATTATGAGAGAGGAAAATATGGTTGTAGAAATTTGCATGGTACTAAAACACCTCTCTATATGCTGAAACTTTGGAAGTTACTCTTGTTTTATCTTGCTATGCTTGTTACTTTGTTCTTCATGAATTTATTTGTGTACAAGATTCCTATGCATAGGAAGTGGGTTAGACTTAAATGTGTTTTGAATTTGCTTTTTGATGCTCTCTTTTGCTTCAACTCTTATTTCTTGCGAGTGCATCATTAAAATTGCTGAGCCCATCTTAATGGCTATAAAGAAAGCACTTCTTGGGAGATAACCCATGTCTTTATTTCGCTACTGTTTTGTTGTGTCTTGGAAGTTATTACTACTGTAGCAACCTCTCCTTATCTTTATTTTGTTGCATTGTTGTGCCAAGTGAAGTCTCTAATAGAAGGTTGATACTAGATTTGGATTTCTGCGCAGAAACAGATTTGTATCTGTCACGAATCTGGGTATGATTCTCTGTAGGTAACTCAGAAAAATCTGCCAATTTACGTGCGTGTTCCTCAGATATGTAAGCAACTTTCATTAGTTTTGAGTTTTCTAATTTGAGCAACGGAAGTACCTTTTAAAAATTCGTGTTTACTGGCTGTTTTGTTTTGACAGATTATGTCCCTGTTTTTTGCATTGTCTCTTGTGGACTTTAAGTGAGGCTTTCTAGACGTGGAGAGCTGTAGCTAATGTTTTATTGAGTTCTTGCAATGTGCCACTACAGGACCAAAGTGGATTAAAGTTTTTTTTAGTACTAACCCCTCTAATGAAGTTTATGAGATGTTTGGTGTGAAGGAAGTTTTCAAGGGTCAAGAGAGGAGGATGATATATGATCAAGAAGAGTGAAAAGTCTAAGCTTGGGGATGCCCCCGTGGTTCATCCCTGCATATTTCAAGAAGACTCAAGCGTCTAAGCTTGGGGATGCCCAAGGCATCCCCTTCTTCATCAACTTATCAGGTTTCTTCTATTGAAACTATATTTTTATTCGGTCACATCATATGTTCTTTACTTGGAGCGTCTGTTTGTTTTTATTTTTGTTTGTGTTTGAATAAATTCGGATCCTAGCAATCCTTGTGTGGGAGAGAGACACGCTCCGCTTTTTCATATGAACACTGGTGTTCTTAGCTTTATTTTAATGTTCATGGCGGAGTTAAAAACCGTTGCACTTATATATATTTGGTTGGAAACAGAAAATGCCTCATATTGTCTTGAATAATTTGATACTTGGCAATTGTTTTGAGCTCTCAAGTAGATCATGTTTACTCATGCACCATGTAGTTTAAACCTATTAGTGGAGAACTACCGTAGAGCTTATTGAAATTGGTTTGCATGATTGGTCTCTCTAAGGTCTAGATATTTTCTGGTAAAAGTGTTTGAGCAACAAGGAAGACAGTGTAGAGTTTTATAATGCTTGCAATATGCTCTTATGTAAGTTTTGCTGTACCGGTTCATACTTGTGTTTGCTTCAAACAACCTTGCTAGCCAAAGCCTTGTACTGAGAGTAAATGCTTCTCGTGCATCCAAAACCTTGAGCCAAAAACCTATGCCATTTGTGTCCACCATATCTACCTAGTATGTGGTATTTCCTGCCATTCCAAGCAAATACTTCATGTGCTACCTTTAAACAATTCAAAAGCTATTATCTCTTATTTGTGTCAATGTTTTATAGCTCATGAGGAAGTATGTGGTGTTTTATCTTTCGATCTTGTCATTTACTTCGGACAGACTTTCACCAATGGACTAGTGGCATATCCCCTTATCCAATAATTTTGCAAAAAGAGCTGGCAACGGGGTTCCCAGCCCCAATTAATTAACTTGCATTAATAATTCTCTTCACATGTTTTGCTCTGATTCATCAGTAAGCAACTTAATTTTGCAAATAGACACTCCTTCATGGTATGAGAATGTTGGAAGGCACCCGAGGATTCGGTTAGCCATGGCTTGTGTAAGCAAAAGGTTGGGAGGAGTGTCATCAAAAAAATAAAAAAATAAAAAATAAACTAAAGTACATGTGTAAACAAAAGAGAAGAGGGATGATCTACCTTGCTGGTAGAGATAACGTCCTTCATGGGAGCCGCTCTTGAAAGTCTGGTTGACGATGTATTTAGAGTACCCATTACCATTCGTTGACAACAACAAACACCTCTCAAAACTTTACTTTTATACTCTCTATATGATTTCAAAACTTAAAAAGCTCTAGCACATGATTTAATCCCTGCTTCCCTCTGCGAAGGGCCTTTCTTTTACTTTTATGTTGAGTCAGTTTACCTACTTCCTTCCATCTTAGAAGCAAACACTTGTGTCAACTGTGCATTGATTCTTACATACTTACTTATTTGCATTCATCATATTACTTTGTGTTGACCATTATCCATGAGATATACATGTTGAAAGTTGAAATCAATTGCTGAAACTTAAATCTTCCTCTGTGTTTCTTCAATGCCTTTACTTTGAATTTATTGCTTTATGAGTTAACTCTTATGCGAGACTTTTGATGCTTGTCTTGAAAGTACTATTAATGAAAAGTTTTGCTATATGCTATCTATTTGTTAGCAACTATAGATCATTGCCTTGAGTCACTGAATTCATCTCATATGCTTTATAATAGTATGATCAAGGATATGTAAGTAGCACGTCACTACAGAAATTACTCTTTTTATCGTTTACCTACTCGAGGGCGAGCAGGAACTAAGCTTGGGGATGCTGATACGTCTCCAACGTACCTATAATTTCTGATGTTCCATGCTTGTTTTATGACAATACTTACATGTTTTGCTTGCACTTTATAATGTTTTTATGCATTTTATGGAACTAACCTATTAACGAGATGCCGAAGGGCCAGTTGCTGTTTTCTGTTGTTTTTGGTTCCAGAAAGGCTATTCGGGCAATATTCTCGGAATTCGACGAAATCAACGCCCAAAACCTTATTTTTCTCGGAACCTTCCAGAAAGTCAGAGGGGGACCAGAGGGGTGCCAGGGGGCCACCACACAACATGGCGGCGCGGCCCCAGGCCTGGGCGCGCCAGCCTATGAGGGGGAGGCCACGTGGCCCCTCCGACTCCGACTCTTCGCCTATTTAAGCCCTGGTGACCTAAAATATCGATACTGATTGACGAAACTCCAGAAAGACTCCAGGGGCGCCGCCACCATCGCGAAACTCCAATTCGGGGGACAGAAGTCTCTGTTCCGGCACCCTGCCGGGACGGGGAGGTGCCCCCGGAAGCCATCTCCATCGACGCCACCGCCTCCATCATGCTCCGTGAGTAGTTCCCCCATGGACTACGGGTTCTAGCTGTAGCTAGTTGGTATTCTCTCCCCCATGTACTTCAATACAATGATCTCATGAGCTGCCTTACATGATTGAGATTCATCTGATGTAATCGGTGTTGTGTGTGTTGGGATCCGATGGATTGTTACATTATGATTAGTCTATCTATAAAGTTTGTGAAGTTATTGTTGCTGCAATCTTGTTGTGTTTAATGCTTGTCACTAGGGCCCGAGTGGCATGATCTTAGATTTAAGCTCTATACTTATTGCTTAGATTGTATCTACAAGTTGTATGCACATGTCTATGTCCGGAACCAAAGGCCCCAAAGTGACAGAAATTGGGACAACTGGAGGGAAAGGCTTAGATATGAGGATCACATGTTTTCACGGAGTGTTAATGCTTTGCTCCGGTGCTCTATTAAAAGGAGTACCTTAATTTCCAGTAGATTCCCTAGAGGCCCGGCTGCCACCGGCTGGTAGGACAAAAGATGTTATGCAAGTTTCTCATTGCGAGCACGTATGACTATATATGGAAAACATGCCTACATGATTAATAATCTTGATGTTCTGTCTTAATGATATTTCAATCCTATCAATTGCCCAACTGTAATTTGTTCACCCAACACTTGTTATTGGAGAGTTACCACTAGTGTAGATAGCTGGGAACCCCGGTCCATATTTCATCATCATATACTCGTTCTACATGTCATTGGAAGTAGTATCAACTATTTTCTGGTGCCATTGCTCTCATATTACTGCTACCGCTGCTGTGTTACTGTTACTATTGCTCCCATATTACTGCTACTTTCACATCACCCCTGTTACTAGTGCTTTTCCAGGTGCAGCTGAATTGACAACTCAGTTGTTAAGGCTTATAAGTATTCTTTACCTCCCCTTGTGTCGAATCAATAAATTGGGTTTTACTTCCCGCGAAGACTGTTGCGATCCCCTATACTTGTGGGTCATCACAGCACCCAAAGTGATGGACATAAAAGTATCTCCAGCAGCTGAATCCAATAGGTTCCTTGAAGAAAAATTTAATCCTGCATAAAAGGTTTGGATGATCATCCAAGTAGTTAGTCCATGGGTAGAGAAATTCTTTACCAAAGATTTCATTCTCTCCCATGCTTGGGCAACATGTTCATTATCCAATTGCTTAAAATTCATAATGCTACTTCTCAAAGATATAATTTTAGCAGGAGGATAATATTTTCCAATGAAAGCATCTTTACATTTAGTCCATGAACTAATACTATTTTTAGGCAAAGATAGCAACCAATCTTTAGCTCTTCCTCTCAAGGAGAAAGGAAACAATTTCAGTTTTATAATATCCCCATCTATATCCTTATACTTTTGCAGTTCACAAAGTTCAACAAAATTATTAAGATGGGCAGCAGCATCATCAGTACTAACACCAGAAAATTGCTCTCTCATAATAAGATTTAGTAAAGCAGGTTTAATTTCATAAAATTCTGCTGTAGTAGCAGGTGGAGCAATAGGAGTGCATATGAAATCATTATTATTTGTGCTAGTGAAGTCACACAACTTAGTGTTCTCAGGAGTACCCATTTTAGCAATAATAAAGCAAAACCGAATTAAATAAAGTAAAACAAGTAACTAATTTTTGTGTGTTTTTGATATAAAGAAAGCAAACAAGACAGAAAATAAAATAAAGCAAGACAATAAACAAAGTAAAGAGATTGGGTGCGAGAGACTCCCCTTGCAGCGTGTCTTGATCTCCCCGGCAATGGCGCCAGAAAAGTAGCTGCTTGTGACGGTTGATACGTCTCAAACGTATCTATAATTTCTTATGTTCCATGCTAGTTTTATGACATTACCTACATGTTTTGTTCATACTTTATATCGTTTTGATGCGTTTTACGGAACTAACCTATTGACGAGATGCCGAAGGGCCAGTTGTTGTTTTCTGCTGTTTTTGGTTTCAGAAATCCTAGTAAGGAAATATTCTCGGAATCGGACGAAATCAATGCCCAGCATCCTATTTTTCCACGAAGCTTCCAGAACACCCGAGAGCCAGCAGAGGGGGGCCACAGGGCCACCAGATGACAGGGTGGCGCGGCCAGGGCCTGGGCCGCGCCCCCCTATTGTGTCACCACCCCGTAACCCCTCCGACTCCGCCTCTTCGCCTATTTAAAGGTCCCTGACCTAAATCTTCGAGACGGAAAAAACCACGGTACGAGAAACCTTCCAGAGCTGCCGCCATCGCGAAGCCAAGATCTGGGGGACATGAGTCTCTGTTCCGGCACGCCGCCGGGACGGGGAAGTGCCCCCGGAAGGCATGTCCATCGACACTACCGCCATCTTCATCACCGCTGCTATCTCCCATGAGGAGGGAGTAGTTCTCCCTCGAGGCTGAGGGCTCTACCGTAGCTATGTGGTTCATCTCTCTCTCCCATGTGATCTTTATGTGATCATGAGCTTTGTGATCTAGTTGAATATCATCTATGTGCTACTCTAGTGATGTTATTAAAGTAGTCTATTCCTCCTTCATGATGTAATGTGGACAGTGTGTGCATCATGTAGTACTTGGCGTAGGTTATGATTGTGATCTCTTGTAGATTGTGAAGTTAACTATTACTATGATAGTATTGATGTGATCTATTCCCCCTTTCATAGCTAATGTTGACAGGCGGATGCTATGTTAGTACTCGGTATAATTGCGTTGGTCTATCATGCACTCTAAGGTTATTTAAATATGAACATCGAATGTTGTGGAGCTTGTTAACTCCGGCATTGAGGTGCTCTTGTAGCCCTACACAATGAATGGTGTTTGTCATCCAACAAGAGAGTGTAGAGAAAGTGGTATTTGTTTATTCAGTTATGTGATCAATATTGAGAGTGTCCACTAGTGAAAGTATGATCCCTAGGCCTTGTTTCCAAGCTCTGAAAGACCGCTTATTTACTGTTCTGTTGCATGTTTACTCGCTGCCATATTTTATTCAGATTGCTATTATCACTCATATACATCCATACTACTTGTATTTCACTATCTCTTCGCCGAACTAGTGCACCTATACATCTGACAAGTGTATTAGGTGTGTTGGGGACACAAGAGACTTCTTCTATCGTGATTGCAGGGTTGCTTGAGAGGGATATCTTTGACCTCTTCCTCCCTGAGTTCGATAAACCTTGGGTGATCCACTTAAGGGAAACTTGCTGCTGTTCTACAAACCTCTGCTCTTGGAGGCCCAACACTGTCTACAAGAATAGAAGCACCCGTAGACATCAAGCACTTTTCTGGCGCCGTTGCCGGGGAGGAAAGGTAAAAGGCACTCATACTCTGGTCCCAGGTAACTAGGTACTTTTCTGTTGCCGTTGTGTGTGTGCTCGAAGCTATTTCCTTTAGATCCTGCAATTGCATCTTTTTGTTTCTTGCTTACACTAGTTAGGCCTAATGGAGAACAACACAATGAGAGATCTTTATGAACTTTATCTTGAATTAGGACATGATGTGTTTGAAGAGAAAATTAAAAAACCCATGGAACTTATGCATGCTAATGGGAATGTTATTAGTATGAATGCTTTGAACACCATTGTTGCTAATGCTATGGAAGACTTTAAGCTTGGGGAGGTCGGTTTTGATGAAAATGATCTCTTTAGCCCTCCGGGTATTGAGGAGAAAGTTTATGTTGATTATGATATGCCTCCCATATATTATGATTATAATGATAGTGGTCTTCTGGTGCCGCCTACTATGGAGGATAAAGTTTATTATGATGATACTATACCTCCTATATTTGATGATGAGAATAATAATGATAGCTACTTTGTTGAATTTTCTCCCACTACAACTAATAAAATTGATTATGCTTATGTGGAGAGTAATGATACTTTTATGCATGTGAATAGGAATGCTTTATGTGATACTTATATTATTGAGTTTGTTCATGATGCCTCTGAAAGTTATTATCAGAGAGGAAAATATGGTTGTAGAAATTTTCATGTTACTAAAACACCTCTCTATATGCTGAAATTTTTGAAGTTACACTGGTTTTATCTTCCTATGCTTGTTACTTTGCTCTTCATGAACTTGTTTATTTACAAGATTCCTATGCATAGGAAGCATGTTAGACTTAAAAGTGTTTTGAATTTGCTTCTTGATGCTCTCTTTTGCTTCAACTCTTATTTCTTGCGAGTGCATCATTAAAATTGCTAAGCCCATCTTAATGGCTATAAAGAAAGAACTTCTTGGGAGATAACCCATGTCTTTATTTTGATACTGTTTTGTTGTGTCTTGGAAGTTGTTACTACTGTAGCAACCTCTCCTTATCTTTATTTTATTGCATTGTTGTGCCAAGTAAAGTCTTTGATAGCAAGGTTGATACTAGATTTGGATTACTGCGCAGAAACAGATTTCTGTCTGTCACGAATTTGGGCAGGGTTCTCTGTAGGTAACTCAAAAAAATCTGCCAATTTACGTGCGTGATCCTCAGATATGTACGCAACTTTCATTCAATTTGAGCATTTTCATCTGAGCAAGTCCAGTGCCTCTAAAAAATTCGTCTTTACGGACTGCTCTGTTTTCACAGATTCTGCCTTTTATTTCGCATTGCCTCTTTTGCTGTGTTGGATGGATTTCTTTGTTCCATTGACTTCCAGTAGCTTTGGGAAATGTCCAGAAGTGTTAAGAATGATTTTGTCACCTCTGAACATGTGAAATTTTGATTATGCACTAACCCTCTAATGAGTTTGTTTCGAGTTTGGTGTGGAGGAAGTTTTCAAGGGTCAAGAGAGGAGGATGATATACTATGATCAAGGAGAGTGAAAAGTCTAAGCTTGGGGATGCCCCCGTGGTTCATCCCTGCATATTTCAAGAAGACCCAAGCATCTAAGCTTGGGGATGCCCAAGGCATCCCCTTCTTCATCGACAACTTATCAGGTTTCTTCTCTTGAAACTATATTTTTATTCGGACACATCTTATGTACTTTACTTGGAGCGTCTGTGTGCTTTTATTTTCGTTTTGTTATTTTCATTCTCTAAATAAATTCATACTTGTGTGGGAGAGAGACACGCTCCGCTGTTGCGTATGAACACATGTGTTCTTAGCTTTACTCTTAATGTTCATGGCGAAGGTTGAAACTTCTTCATTCATTGTTATATGGTTGGAAACAGAAAATGCTGCATGTGGTAATTGGTATAATGTCTTGAATAATTTGATACTTGGCAATTGTTGTGCTCATATAGATCATGTTTAAGCTCTTGCATCATGTACCTTGCACTTATTAATGAAGAACTACATAGAGCTTGTTAAAATTTGGTTTGCATGATTGGTCTCTCTAAGTCTAGATATTTTCTGGTTAAGGTGTTTGAACAACAAGGAAGACAATGTAAAGTCTTATAATGCTTACAATATGTTCATATGTGAGTCTTGCTGCACCGTTTTATACTTGAGTTTGCTTCAAACAACCTTGCTAGCCTAGCCTTGTATTGAGAGGAATTCTTCTCGTGCATCCAAATCCTTGAGCCAAAAAACCATGCCATTTGTGTCCACCATACCTACCTACCACATGGTATTTATCAGCCATTCCAAAGTAAATTACTTGAGTGCTACCTTTAAAATTCTATTCTTTGCCTTTACAATACATAGCTCATGGGAAAATAGCCTTAAAAACTATTGTGGTGAAGAATATGTACTTATGTATCTTATTTCTTAATAAGTTGCTTGTTGAGCGGTAACCATGTTTCTGGGGACGCCTGATGTCTACGGGTGCTTCTATTCTTGTAGACAGTGTTGGGCCTCCAAGAGTAGAGGTTTGTAGAACAGCAGCAAGTTTCCCTTAAGTGGATCACCCAAGGTTTATCGAACTCAGGGAGGAAGAGGTCAAAGATATCCCTCTCATGCAACCCTGCAACCACAAAGCAAGAAGTCTCTTGTGTCCCCAACACACCTAATAGGTGCACTAGTTCGGCGAAGAGATAGTGAAATACAAGTGGTATGAATGAATATGAGCAGTAGTAACGACACCAGAAAAGTGCTTTGCTGTCCAGGACTGGCGTGTGGTTGATGGTGGTAATATTGCAGGCAGTATAAATGCAGTAAAACAATAAACAAGCAGCGATAGCAGTATTTAGGAACAAGGCCTAGGGATCATACTTTCACTAGTGGACACTCTCAACATTGATCACATAACAGAATAAATAGATAGATGCTAGACTCTACACCCTCTTGTTGGATGATGAACACCACTAACTGTGTAGGATTACACGAACCCTCAATGCCGGAGTTAACAAGCTCCACAATATTCAATGTTCATATTTAAATAACCTTAGAGTGCATAACAGATCAACATAACCAAACCAAGTACTAACATAGCATGCACACTGTCACCTTCACACTACGAAAGGAGGAATAGATCACATCAATACTATCATAGCAATAGTTAACTTCATAATCTACAAGAGATCACAATCATAGCCTACGCCAAGTACTACACGACGCACACACTGTCACCATTACACCGTGCAGGAGGAATAAACCACTTTAATAACATCACTAGAGTAGCACACAGATAAATTGTGATACAAAACACATTGCAATCGTAAAGAGATATAAATAAGCACTTCACTATGCCATTCATAACAGTGAATAAGTATTCTGTGAAATATAGCCTAAGAGACCCACACGGTGCACACACTGTCACCTTTACACACGTGGGACAAGGAGTCTCCGGAGATCACATAAGTAAAACCCACTTGACTAGCATAATGACATCTAGATTACAAGCATCATCATATGAATCTCAATCATGTAAGGCAGCTCATGAGATTATTGTATTGAAGCACATAGGAGAGAGATTAACCACATAGCTACCGGTACAGCCCCAAGCCTCGATGGAGAACTACTCCCTCCTCATGGGAGACAACAGCGGTGATGAAGATGGCAGTGGTGTCGATGGAGAAGCCTTCCGGGGGCACTTCCCCGTCCCGGCGGCGTGCCGGAACAGAGACTCCTGTCCCCCAGATCTTGGTTTCGCGATGGCGGCGGCTCTGGAAGGTTTTCTGTGTTTTCGTCGAACGTGGTAGGGTTTTCGCGACGGAGACCTTAAGTAGGCGGAAGGGCAGGTCAGGGGGCCACACGAGGTGGCCACACAATAGGCCGGCGCGGCCCAAGCCCAGGCCGCGCCGCCTTGTTGTGTCGTCGCCTCGTGGCCCCACTTTGTTTCCTCTTCGGTCTTCTGGAAGCTTCGTGGAAAAATAGGACCCTGGGTGTTGATTTCGTCCAATTCCGAGAATATTTCCTTACTAGGATTTCTGAAACCAAAAACAGCAGAAAACAGCAACTGGCCCTTCGGCATCTCGTCAATAGGTTAGTTCCGGAAAACGCATAATAATGACATAAAGTATGCATAAAACATGTAGATATCATCAATAATGTGGCATGGAACATAAGAAATTATCGATACGTCGGAGACGTATCAGCATCCCCAAGCTTAGTTCCTGCTCGTCCCGAGCAGGTAAACGATAACAAAGATAATTTCTGGAGTGACATGCCATCATAGCCTTGATCATACTATTGTAAACATATGTAATGAATGCAGCGATCAAAACAATGGTAATGACATGAGTAAACAAATGAATCATAAAGCAAAGACTTTTCATGAATAGTACTTTCAAGACAAGCATCAATAAGTCTTGCATAAGAGTTAACTCATAAAGCAATAAATTCATAGTAAAGGTATTGAAGCAACACAAAGGAAGATTAAGTTTCAGCGGTTGCTTTCAACTTATAACATGTATATCTCATGGATATTGTCAATGTAAAGTAATATAACAAGTGCAATATGCAAGTATGTAGGAATCAATGCACAGTTCACACAAGTGTTTGCTTCTTGAGGTGGAGAGAAATAGGTGAACTGACTCAACATAAAAGTAAAAGAAAGGTCCTTCAAAGAGGAAAGCATCGATTGCTTTATTTGTGCTAGAGCTTTGGTTTTGAAAACATGAAACAATTTTGTCAACAGTAGTAATAAAGCATATGTATCATGTAAATTATATCTTACAAGTTGCAAGCCTCATGCATAGTGTACTAATAGTGCCCGCACCTTGTCCTAATTAGCTTGGACTACCGGATCATCGCAATACACATGTTTTAACCAAGTGTCACAAAGGGGTACCTCCATGCCGCCTGTACAAAGGTCTAAGGAGAAAGCTCGCATTTTGGATTTCTCGCTTTTGATTATTCTCAACTTAGACATCCATACCGGGACAACATGGATAACAGATAATGGACTCCTCTTTAATGCATAAGTATGTAGCAACAATTAGTGTTCTCATATGAGATTGAGGATATATGTCCAAGACTGAAACTTCCACCATGATTCATGGCTTTAGTTAGCAGCCCAATGTTCTTCTCTAACAATATGCGTGCTCTAACCATTAAGTGGTAGATCTCTCTTACTTCAGACAAGACAGAGATGCATAGCAACTCACATGATATTCAACAAAGAGTAGTTGATGGCGTCCCCAGGAACATGGTTATCGCACAACAAGCAACTTAATAAGAGATAAAGTGCATAAGTACATATTCAATACCACAATAGTTTTTAAGGCTATTTTGTCCCATCAGCTATATATTGCAAATGCGAATGATGGAAATTTAAAGGTAGCACTCAAGCAATTTACTTTGGAATGGCGGAGAAATACCATGTAGTAGGTAGGTATGGTGGACACAAATGGCATAGTGGTTGGCTCAAGGATTTTGGATGCATGAGAAGTATTCCCTCTCGATACAAGGCTTAGGCTAGCAAGGTTATTTGAAACAAACACAAGGATGAACCGGTGCAGCAAAACTCACATAAAAGACATATTGTAAACATTATAAGACTCTACACCGTCTTCCTTGTTGTTCAAACTCAATACTAGAAATTATCTAGACTTTAGAGAGACCAATTATGCAAACCAAAATTTAGCAAGCTCTATGTATTTCTTCATTAATAGGTGCAAAGTATATGATGCAAGAGCTTAAACATGAGCACAACAATTGCCAAGTATCAAATTATCCAAGACATTTTATTAATTACTACATGTAGCATTTCCCGTTTCCAACCATATAACAATTAACGAAGCAGTTTCAACCTTCGCCATGAACATTAAAAGCTAAGAACACATGTGTTCATATGAACCAGCGGAGCGTGTCTCTCTCCCACACAAGGATGAACTTATTCAAACATAAACAAAAACAAACAGACGCTCCAAGTAAAGTACATAAGATGTGACCGAATAAAAATATAGTTTCAAGAGAAGAAACCTGATAAGTTGTCGATGAAGAAGGGGATGCCTTGGGCATCCCCAAGCTTAGATGCTTGAGTCTTGTTGAAATATGCAGGGATGAACCACCGGGGCATCCCCAAGCTTAGACTCTTCACTCTTCTTGATCATAGTATATCATCCTCCTCTCTTGACCCTTGAAAACTTCCTCCACACCAAACTTTAAGTAAACTCATTAGAGGGTTAGTGCACAATCAAAAATTCATATGTTCAGAGGTGACACAATCATTCTTAACACTTCTGGACATTGCACAAAACTTCTGAAAGTTAATGGAACAAAGAAATTCATTCAACTTAACAAAAGCGGCAATGCGAAATAAAAGGCAGAATCTGTCAAAAACAGAACAGTCCGTAAAGACGAACCTGGAAGGGGCACTTAACTTGCTCAAACGGAAAAACTCAAAACTAATGAAAGTTGCGTACATATCTGAGGATCACACACGTAAATTTGCAGATTTTTTTGATTTTTTTACAGAGACTTCTGCGCGAATTCGTGACAGACAGCAATGCTGTTTCTGCGCAGCAATCCAAATCTAGCATCAACTTTACCATAGAGACTTTACTTGGCACAAAAACATGATAAGGAGAGGTTGCTACAGTAGTAAACAACTTCCAAGACACAAATATAAAACAAAGGTACTGTAGCAAAATAAACACATGGGTTATCTCCCAAGAAGTGCTTTCTTTATAGCCATTAAGATGGGCTCAGCAGTTTTAATGATGCACTCGCAAGAAATAGTAGTTGAAGCAAAAGAGAGCATCAAGAGGCAAATTCAAAACAAATTTAAGTCTAACATGCTTCCTATGCATAGGAATCTTGTAAATAAACAAGTTCATGAAGAGCAAAGTAACAAGCATAGGAAGATAAAACCAGTGTAACTTCAAAAATTTCAGCATATAGAGAGGTGTTTTAGTAACATGAAAATTTCTACAACCATATTTTCCTCTCTCATAATAATTTTCAGAGATATCATGAACAAACTCAACAATATAAGTATCACATAAAGCATTCTTATTCACATGCATAAAAGTATCATTACTCTCCACATAAGCATAATCAATTTTATTAGTTGTAGTGGGAGAAAATTCAACAAAGTAGCTATCATTATTATTCTCATCAAGTGTAGGAGGCATAGTATAATCATAATAAAATTTACTCTCCATAGTAGGCGGAACCAAAAGACCACTATCATTATAATCATCATAAATAGGAGGCATATCATAATCAACATAAACTTTCTCCTCAATACCCGGAGGGCTAAAGAGATCATTTTCATCAAAACCGACCTCCCCAAGCTTAAAATTTTCCATTGCATTAGCAACAATGGTGTTCAAAGCATTCATACTAATAACATTCCCATTAGCATGTATATAAAGTTCCATGGGTTTTTTAATTCTCTCTTCAAACACATCATGTCCTAATTCAAGATAAAGTTCATAAAGATCTCTCATTGTGTTGTTGTTTTCCATTAAGCCTAACTAGTGTTTAACAAGAAACAAAAAGATGCAATTGCAGGATCTAAAGGAAATAGCTTCGAGCACACACACAACGGCAACAGAAAAGTACTTTACCTGGGACCGAAGTATGAGTGCCTTTTACCTTTCCTCCCCGGCAACAGCGCCAGAAAAGTGCTTGATGTCTACGGGTGCTTCTATTCTTGTAGACAGTGTTGGGCCTCCAAGATTAGAGGTTTGTAGAACAGCAGCAAGTTTCCCTTAAGTGGATCACCCAAGGTTTATCGAACTCAGGGAGGAAGAGGTCAAAGATATCCCTCTCATGCAACCCTGCAACCACAAAGCAAGAAGTCTCTTGTGTCCCCAACACACCTAATAGGTGCACTAGTTCGGCGAAGAGATAGTGAAATACAAGTGGTATGAATGAATATGAGCAGTAGTAACGGCACCAGAAAAGTGCTTTGCTGTCCAGGACTGGCGTGTGGTTGATGGTGGTAATATTGCAGGCAGTATAAATGCAGTAAAACAATAAACAAGCAGCGATAGCAGTATTTAGGAACAAGGCCTAGGGATCATACTTTCACTAGTGGACACTCTCAACATTGATCACATAACAGAATAAATAGATAGATGCTAGACTCTACACCCTCTTGTTGGATGATGAACACCACTAACTGTGTAGGATTACACGAACCCTCAATGCCGGAGTTAACAAGCTCCACAATATTCAATGTTCATATTTAAATAACCTTAGAGTGCATAACAGATCAACATAACCAAACCAAGTACTAACATAGCATGCACACTGTCACCTTCACACTACGAAAGGAGGAATAGATCACATCAATACTATCATAGCAATAGTTAACTTCATAATCTACAAGAGATCACAATCATAGCCTACGCCAAGTACTACACGACGCACACACTGTCACCATTACACCGTGCAGGAGGAATAAACCACTTTAATAACATCACTAGAGTAGCACACAGATAAATTATGATACAAAACACATTGCAATCGTAAAGAGATATAAATAAGCACTTCACTATGCCATTCATAACAGTGAATAAGTATTCTGTGAAATATAGCCTAAGAGACCCACACGGTGCACACACTGTCACCTTTACACACGTGGGACAAGGAGTCTCCGGAGATCACATAAGTAAAACCCACTTGACTAGCATAATGACATCTAGATTACAAGCATCATCATATGAATCTCAATCATGTAAGGCAGCTCATGAGATTATTGTATTGAAGCACATAGGAGAGAGATTAACCACATAGCTACCGGTACAGCCCCGAGCCTCGATGGAGAACTACTCCCTCCTCATGGGAGACAACAGCGGTGATGAAGATGGCGGTGGTGTCGATGGAGAAGCCTTCCGGGGGCACTTCCCCGTCTCGGCGGCGTGCCGGAACAGAGACTCCTGTCCCCCAGATCTTGGCTTCGCGATGGCGGCGGCTCTGGAAGGTTTTCTGTGTTTTCGTCGAACGTGGTAGGGTTTTCGCGACGGAGACCTTAAGTAGGCGGAAGGGCAGGTCAGGGGGCCACACGAGGTGGCCACACAATAGGCCGGCGCGGCTCAAGCCCAGGCCGCGCCGCCTTGTTGTGTCGTCGCCTCGTGGCCCCACTTTGTTTCCTCTTCGGTCTTCTGGAAACTTCGTGGAAAAATAGGACCCTGGGCTTTGATTTCGTCCAATTCCGAGAATATTTCCTTACTAGGATTTCTGAAACCAAAAACAGCAGAAAACAACAACTGGCCCTTCGGCATATCGTCAATAGGTTAGTTCCGGAAAACGCATAATAATGACATAAAGTATGCATAAAACATGTAGATATCATCAATAATGTGGCATGGAACATAAGAAATTATCGATACGTCGGAGACGTATCAACGCCATCAACTTTTACCCTTGTTGAATATCATGTGAGTTGCTATGCATGTTCGTCTTGTCTGAAGTAAGGGCGATTTTCATGATCAAGTGGTTTGAGTATGCATATTGTTAGAGAAGAACATTGGGCCGCTAACTAAAGCCATGAATCATGGTGGAAGTTTCAGTTTGGACACAAAACCTCAATCTCTTATGAGAATATTATTTGTTGTTGAATGCTTAAGCATTAAAAGAGGAGTCCATTATCTGTTGTCTATGTTGTCCCGGTATGGGTGTCTAAGTTGAGAATGATCAAAAGCGAGAAATCCAATGCGAACCTTCTTCTTAGGCCCTTGTACAGGCGGCATAGAGGTACCCCTTTGTGACACTTGGTTGAAACATATGCTATGCAATGATAATCCGTGTTAATCCAAGCTAATTAGGACAAGGTGCGAGCACTATTAGTATACTATGCATGAGGCTTGCAACTTATAGGATGTCTTATACATAACACATATGCTTTATTACTACCGTTGAAAAAATTGTTTCTATGTTTTCAAAATGAAAAGCTCTAGCACAAAAATAGTAATCCATGCTTCCCTCTTCGAAGGGCCATTCTTTTACTTTATGTTGAGTCAGTTCACCCACTTCTTTCTATCTCAGAAGCAAACACTTGTGTCAACTGTGCATTGATTCTTACATGTTTACCTATTGCACTTGTTATATTGCTTTATGTTGACAACTATCCATGATATATACATGTTGAAGTTGAAAGCAATCGCTGAAACTTATATCATCCTTTGTGTTGCTTCAATGCCTTCTACTTTGAATCTATTGCTTTATGAGTTAACACTTATGCAAGACTTATTGATGCTTATCTTGAAAGTACTATTCATGAAAAGTCTTTGTTATATGATTCATTTGTTTACTCATTGTCTTCATCATTGCTTCGAATCGCTGCATTCATCTCATGTGCTTTACAATAGTATGATCAAGATTATGATAGCATGTCACTTAAGAAATTATCATTGTTATCGTTTACCTACACGAGGGCGAGTAGGAACTAAGCTTGGGGATGCTTGATACGTCTCAAACGTATCTATAATTTCTTATGTTCCATGCTAGTTTTATGACATTACCTACATGTTTTGTTCATACTTTATATCGTTTTGATGCATTTTCCGGAACTAACCTATTGACGAGATGCCGAAGGGCCAGTTGATGTTTTCTGCTGTTTTTGGTTTCAGAAATCCTAGTAAGGAAATATTCTCGGAATCGGACGAAATCAATGCCCAGCATCCTATTTTTCCACGAAGCTTCCAGAACACCCGAGAGCCAGCAGAGGGGGCCCACAGGGCCACTAGATGACAGGGTGGCGCGGCCAGGGCCTGGGCCGCGCCCCCCTATTGTGTCACCGCCCCGTAACCCCTCCGACTCCGCCTCTTCGCCTATTTAAAGGTCCCTGACCTAAATCTTCGAGACGGAAAAAACCACGGTACGAGAAACCTTCCAGAGCCGCCGCCATCGCGAAGCCAAGATATGGGGGACATGAGTCTCTGTTCCGGCATGCCGCCGGGACGGGGAAGTGCCCCCGGAAGGCATCTCCATCGACACCACCGCCATCTTCATCACCGCTGCTGTCTCCCATGAGGAGGGAGTAGTTCTCCCTCGAGGCTGAGGGCTCTACCGTAGCTATGTGGTTCATCTCTCTCTCCCATGTGATATTTATGTGATCATGAGCTTTGTGATCTAGTTGAATATCATCTATGTGCTACTCTAGTGATGTTATTAAAGTAGTCTATTCCTCCTTCATGATGTAATGTGGACAGTGTGTGCATCATGCAATACTTGGCGTAGGTTATGATTGTGATCTCTTGTAGATTGTGAAGTTAACTATTACTATGATAGTATTGATGTGATCTATTCCCCCTTTCATAGCTAATGTTGACAGGCGCATGCTATGTTAGTACTCGGTATAATTGCGTTGGTCTATCATGCACTCTAAGGTTATTTAAATATGAACATCGAATGTTGTGAAGCTTGTTAACTCCGGCATTGAGGTGCTCTTGTAGCCCTACACAATGAATGGTGTTTGTCATCCAACAAGAGAGTGTAGAGAAAGTGGTATTTGTTTATTCAGTTATGTGATCAATATTGAGAGTGTCCACTAGTGAAAGTATGATCCCTAGGCCTTGTTTCCAAGCTCTGAAACACCACTTATTTACTGTTCTGTTGCATGTTTACTCGCTGCCATATTTTATTCAGATTGCTATTACCACTCATATACATCCATACTACTTGTATTTCACTATCTCTTCGCCGAACTAGTGCACCTATACATCTGACAAGTGTATTAGGTGTGTTGGGGACACAAGAGACTTCTTGTATCGTGATTGCAGGGTTGCTTGAGAGAGATATCTTCGACCTCTTCCTCCCTGAGTTCGATAAACCTTGGGGTGATCCACTTAAGGGAAACTTGCTGCTGTTCTACAAACGTCTGCTCTTGGAGGCCCAACACTGTCTACAAGAATAGAAGCACCCGTAGACATCAACGGTAAAGCACACGTCCGTTGGGAACCCCAAGAGGAAGGTATGATGAGTACATCAGCGAGTTTTCCCTCAGTAAGAAACCAAGGTTATCGAACCAGTAGTATATGAAGATCACGTGAAGGTTGTTGGTGAAGGAGTGTAGTGCGGCGCAACACCAGGGATTCCGGTGCCAACGTGGAACCTGCACAACACAATCAAACTACTTTGCCCCAACTTAACAGTGAGGTTGTCAATCTCACCGGCTTCCTGAAAACAAAGGATTAAACGTATGGTGTGGAAAATGATGTTTGCTTGCAGAAAACAAAAGAGAACAATGATTGCAGTAGTTTGTATTTCAGATGTAAAAGAATGGACCGGGATCCACAATTCACTAGTGGTGTCTCTCCAATAAGATAAATAACATGTTGGGTAAACAAATTACAGTTGGGAAATTGACAAATAGAGAGGGCATAACAATGCACATACATATCATGATGACTACTATGAGATTTACTTAGGGCATTACGACAAAGAACATAGACCGCCATCCAGCATGCATCTATGCCTAAAAAGTCCACCTTCGGGTTAGCATCCGCACCCCTTCCATTATTAAGTTGCAAGCAACAGACAATTGCATTAAGTACTGTGCGTAATGTAAACAATACAAATATCCTTAGACAAAACATTGATGTTTTATCCCTCGTGGCAACAGCACATCCACAACCTTAGGGGTTGCTATCACTCCCCCAGATTCAATGGAGACATGAACCCACTATGTAGCATAAATACCCCCTCTTGGAGTCACAAGTATGAACTTGGCCAGAGCCTCTACTAGCAACGGAGAGCATGCAAGATCATAAATAACACATATATGATAGATCAATAATCAACTTGACATAGTATTCCATATTCATCGGATCCCAACAAACACAACATGTAGCATTACAAATAGATGATCTTGATCATGATAGGTAGCTCACAAGATCTAAACATGATAGCACAATAGGAGAAGACAACTATCTAGCTACTGCTATGGACCCGTAGTCCAAGGATGAACAACTCACGCATCAGTCCGGAGGCGGGCATGGTGATGTAGAGCCCTCCGATGATGATTCCCCTCTCCGGCAGGGTGCCGGAGGAGATCTTCTGAACCCCCCCGAGTTAGGGTTGACGGCAGCGGCGTCTCTGGAACTGTTCTGGTATTTTGGCTCTCGGTACTAGGGTTTTCGGGGACGAAGGAATAAATAGGCGAAGGGGAAGCGTCGGGGGAGCCAGGGGGCTCCCTCCCCACGCCTTGGCGCGGTAGTGGGGCCCCCCGCGCCGCCATATGGGGTGGGCCCCCTACTGGCCTTCCTCGACTCTTCTTCGGTCTTCTGGGAACACTCCGTGAAAAATAGGGCCGTGGGCTTTTATTTCGTCCAATTCCGAGAATATTTGTAAACCAGCTTTTCTGAAATCAAAAACAGCAGAAAACAGGAACTGGCACTGTGGCATCTTGTTAATAGGTTAGTCCCAGAAAATGCGTAAAAACATTATAAAGTGTGAATAAAACATGTAGATATTGTCATAAAACTAGCATGGAACATAAGAAATTATAGATACGTTGGAGACGTATCACATCACACACCCCAAGACAAAATGAGTGTGCAAACTAATAAATGAGACTTTGCATGATACCACCCCTATGTTACTTTCCAGTATGAAGGTAGTAATTGTTGCCTACCAAAACCCACCGGCGAGCAGCGACGGGCAACACGTAGAGCCGGGAGGCTCCCAGGACTGCTGGTGGATCCTGGTCCCTCGGGCAACGGCCCGCAATGCCTCTGGCACACGTCCTGGCGGTTGCGAGGGCGTGCCACCTGACCTATACCTGGTCAGGAAGGTGATGGATTGCTTCGTCTAGTTTCCTGCATGGCAAACACGTAAACATTAAATACGAGCCCCGATCGGCTCTTAGATTATCCTGTGGATTGGCTCAAAGAGCCGATTGCCCCATGATTCACGTTTGGTTTACAATGACATGGGGATCCTGCTTTATCGATACAAAGCTAAACCAATCTACGACAGTTTAGGGTTTTCACCGCATAACCGGAACATCCTACGCGTAGTTGAGCCTAGCAGATACGAAAGATGATAGAAAACTAGTCCTAAACGAGGCCTAAAAACCAACATGAAGTCGATTCCCGGAACAATCCCTTCTAGGACCAGCAAACCACACCTTATGCACTACCGGATCGTTCAACCCGTTTGCAAGGCCTAACCATACAGATATCAAACTAATCCTTGAAGAACAAGGAACAACTATAACAGATCGGATCTACTAAGTAAAGATTAAGCAAGATGCTGCCCTTACACCCGAGATAGGTGTAAGGGCAGCTAGACATTGAGGGGCAGCGTAGCTAAACAAGCATAACATCAAAGCATCGACGTCAGCCCCAAAACATCTACGATAAGGGTGTTGCTCGCCATCAAAAAGGCTTCAGCACGAGCAACACCGGTAACGAATAAACTGATACTGCCTAGATCGCAAGATGCGATCTAGGCAGCATGTTGCTTACCCGGAAGAAACCCTCGAAACAAGGGGTGGCGATGCGCCTGGATTGGTTTGTTGTGAACGTGATCGTCCTCCTTTCTCAATAACCCTAGATACATATTTATAGTCCGTGGACTTTTTATCTTGGGAATAAACCCAGCTGTATACGACTAAAGTCTATCTCTTAATTCTAAACATAACACGTAATCTACCATAAAACACAGATACACGGGCAATCTAGCCCAAACTCACGCACAAGGCCGGTTCAGAGACACTTCATATGTATGTCCTCTAAGCCCATCTTAATCACGGCCCATCTCCTGCTCTGGCTAAATTCTGGTGATAACAGTAACATAAACTAGTAACCTATGCATAGCCTACGATGCTTGTGTTATGCTACAGAGGCCAAAAGAAAATCAACATAAAACATTTTTACCCGTCGGGTACTCGAGGGCTAATACTTTCACGTCTTGTTTGTTTCGTCCCAACCCTGTCGGGATCGGGCAAAAATCCCCGTGGGTTAGCCGGGATTAGACCCGCAGGAGTTTAATCCCGTCACTCATATGTGACTTGTTTGGTTAAACCCTCCTGGGATTCCGTCTCGTCCTATCCCCCCCAATACCTTTTATTTTGCAAGGAAATAGATACACGACCCTTACCTCGTGGAACAAATCCCCGAGTCGGTACGCGACTGTCTCATCTCTCTCGTCCAACCTATCTCTCTCCCGCGATCTGGAAGGGCAGACGACGCGGCGGCGGGGGCGAACAGACGGCAGCGGCGGCGCAAACAATCGAGCAGGACATGTGCTTCTCCCTCCCTCCTCCGTCCCCAACCGACGACAGGGCAACCAACTGAGTGGTGTTAGCGAGGTAGACCCGGAAACCCCAACTCCGTCCGAGCTCACCGGCGCCCGTGAGACGTCATATCATGCGCCCCTATCTCCGGATGCTCCGTACATGTATACACCTGCCACTATTCTTTCTCTTCCCACAGTTTATACGGCTTGGCATGTTTGGTAATGATTTCTAGAGTTCTTAGCATGCAGTGGCATATTCTTGTTGGTCTTATTAGTAACTATGGTTAATTTAGATGCACGACTGTTAATTGATGTGCAATTAAATAACTATGGTTAATTTCTAGGGTTCTTGGCATGTTTGAGTAGTAGTAATAACTAGTGGTCTTTTTCAGATATGGCTAACGACACAATCCACGCTCCTTTTGACATCCCCCAATGCCTGGTTGTCTAAGGCTGGTCATAATGCATAGTATCATATTGTAGTATCATGCATATGTTACTTGTCTATGATACTATCTCTATAGTGGGTTGTATTATAGAGTAGTATCATAATCTTACAAATTTATTGTTATATAGAATCTCATTGCAAATCTGTGTACAAGATATATTTGGCAATAAATTTTCTCGCAACATGCGTTATGATACAGTATCTACCTATGTTATTCTAATCCTATCTCTCCTCCTTAATTAGATTAGATACCACAACATCATTTCTAGACCTAAGTTGCATGATACTACCTAAAATAATAGCACTATGGCCAGCCTAAGAGATGATCGTGGAGATGGACATGGATATTGATGCCGATTGTCTCAGGGTGTGTGGAGAAACATGTTGTGGTCAACCCACAGATGGTGTGTCTTAAACATTGTTTGAAACTACTCCGATCCTATCTGCCAGTGTTAAGAACAATAATAATGATGGATTAGGTTTTTCGTATGTGAAAGCTAGGTACTGTTAAGTTGACTTATATATTCATGCATGTGCCAATTATGTTGAATGCTTGCTCGATGTAGATGAATTAGTATCCATGCACGTTGACTGTGGAATTAATCGCCCCTTTGCATTTCATTAGCGGGTAAATAAAGAAGATCAATTTGGAGAAGGGTCAGCTAGCTAGACTGAATGAGTCACAAAAAGGGCGTCTTCTGATAAACGTGAGGTACGCCTATAGAAGTTACTTAGTGCATCCATTTCTTTTTAGTTTATAACTAGCATGTTCACCCGCGTATTTACGCGGCTAGATTCCGTATGAACTTTTCATTTGCGTAAGATACATGTAAAATTATTAGACAACTTATAATGAAAATACCAGATGCGAAAACCTAAGTATTAGAGTCTATACCCAACTATAGAGTTTGGTATATTTTTTAGATATTTTTGCAGTGGTACTTTCCGCTTTAGGTTTTATCCTCGTTTATTCATCCCTTTTTAAGAAGTTTTCCTGTTAAAATTTATCTTACTTTAATATTTGTAATGCCTAAACCCTGTGTAGTTATCTTGTGCGGTATCATATCTACAGATCCTTCCACAAGTGCCTGCTTAGCAATCCTAGATAATAATAGTGTATATATTCATCAGAAAAATCTAAAATAATGTCACCTTCTAAATGTTGGCATGACTATGTATTTGACAAAAGAATTTAACGATACATGTAGTCGGTTGTACTCTATTTTCAAAAATTATAGATGTGTTAATTACATTATCCTGACATGTGTATAGCCTTTGTTTGCACCATATATTTTTCTTTCATATTAGCATTAACCGGTTTCATTAATTAATTTCTGGATCTCTTAGATTATTTATGTTCTATTGCAATTTTCAATATTTAATTAACAAAATTAGATTTCGATGTTGCTAGGTAAATACGTAAAGTATAGACAACATTTCGTCGGAATATACCATGCATACACAATTTGCATTCTTACTCAGTAAGTTATTTGCATCCACACCACTTGAATATTTATTTGATTATCATTGCAGTATCATTCAGAATACAGAAATTTAACATAGGCAATATTTCCATCTTGAAGAAATATTGTTTTACATTTCTGTTGTCACATACAAAAACACTTACCTGCAGCAACTTAAAGCTTTATCTTTTTCTATACTCCACATCCGTGAGTGCCAATCATTTTATCAACAATTTATGAAATTATCATAAGAACTAATCCTTGTGTACTTTTTCCCCCTCCTGCTTAATATATACCGTAGTGGCTTGAGCTCATACTTTACGCGCCGCCGTTGTGCCGTTGCTCCGCCTTACTGGATGAATTGCTTGGCGTCCGATGTGTATTTGGATATTGCTTTCGAGCATCTGGCATGCTTGTCTTTTTCAAGAGGAAATAATAGATGCTCAGTTGTACATGAATGCCCGCGTGTGTTGATCTGCTTCACTTCAATCTGCAAATCAGCCAGGCAAAGGATCATGTCCAGCTTGTACACGTCCCCTTTATGAATTGCAGGAGATAAATCTCAGGTGGATACTTATAAATCTTAAAAATTATTATATTTTGATCGGAGAAGTGAAGAGTACGTCCAGATAGTATAATCTGTCCTGGGGGTTGCAAGGGCAGTACCTGATTTGAATGATATAATGAATCTAATCCTCTAGCGCCGTCGCTTCTCGCCAAATCGTATCAAGCTTGTCGTAAACCCTCGTCGTCGCGAAACGACAAAAGGTTCCAACCCTCGTCGCCTCAGGCTTGTAGTATACTTTATCCAAAGCGATTGTCTATACGGCTTATGTAGCCCTCTGCCGTTGTTAGAAAGCCACAATAATCATTCGTTGTGAATCAAGAGAATTATCATCCAAAATAATATATATATATATATATTTTTTTTTTGCGGGGGCAAAGGGATCATCCAAAATAATATTAACAAAAAACATTTGTGAACTGAACAGAAAATTAACTTAATTTAACGAATACGTGCAGACAAATTATATCAAAGGTGTCCTTGTTATACAAAGGAACGTATGGGAATAACTTACCGTTGCTTTCCCCAAACTTCCAAATTTTCCGATCTGCTGTGTTTCGTTGATCGCATTGATACCTCTAAAGGTCACCCTTTTTTCATCCACATGGAGGAAGCAGTCGGACACGCGGTGGATCAATGGTGCTCACCGTGATCAAAATAAACAAAAAATTCTTGTCTAGCTGAGAAACAAAATACATCTCAATCGGATTGGTAATTTCTGAGCCCTTATGTGAGAATGGCATCATCGTAGCAGAGTAAAGAGAATTGTGCAGCACTGCTTTGGAGGACTGCAAGAGCTTGACCGTTGGAGAAGCGAACTTGGATGGCTGCCATCGGTATGGGTTGTTACTCGCCGGTGGAGCTTCTCGTATATACACTGGCAACGGAATTGCTGCTGCCTGGTAGATTTGTTACTCGAGGTAGACCCATGGCACCTTGTGTGATAGTCAGCTTCGTTGTGAGAGATGCCGCCGTCCCACCGTCAGCATCTGCTACATACTACCTGCCGGCTGAAATATCTGCTGTGCTAATGACGGCATATTTGGGGAGATAAAAGGGTGCATCGATTTATTTCTTTTTCCTGTTGGAGTTTCCGTTCAGATTTTGCTTGATCGATCTGATTTGTTCAAATAGATTTGTTGTTGAGATATAGACGTGGAGGAGAACGACAGTGTATATCCGCTAATTGAGATCAACATCGGCTAGACGTGAGAAAGTTAATCAATGCCGTCGTTTTGCTTTTTATTATTTCTAGCTAATCTAAACCGTCGGTTGTCTCGCCGTCTGCTCGCTAGGGTTTTCGGTTGGGGCTTGGGGCTCGTGGCGGGGATGCACTCTTATTTTGATGATGGGATTAGATCTGCGGGACGTGGCGTACATCTTGATCTCCAAGGGTAGCCTGGTGTTCCAAACTGAAACAGATTTGGATTGGCATTGACCTAGGAAAAAAGGTACAACAGACGCTCGAAAGACAACTCTTTTTGACGTACAAATCGCACCGACCTACCATCTGATTGCATGTTAATAGATCTGTTGCGACGAAGCCGGATCAGATCAACTTCATTCTCTAAATCAAGACGCCATGAATCAAAACCGGAAACCAATACTATGTTTATCATCAATATAGGTTTTTTTTTCCTTTTAGAATCCTATATAATCGGAAACAATTTCTATCGGGTGCAACGTGACAGATTTTGTGTGCAAGATATTATATGCTGATACATGTTACGCTCTAGTTTTTTTTCCCGTACATGGCTCTTTTAAATCCGAGCCGTTCCCTTTCAAGTGCTAAATCTAAGCCGTTATTTGTCTTCTGTCTTAATTATATAATAGATAGATAGATAATAGATAGAAGATAGATAGATAGATAGATAGATAGATAGATAGATAGATAGATAGATAGATAGATGTGTCAAATGAATTTTTTTTGAGGTAAGAACACATATATTAAGAAAACAACATACCGTCTCATTAAAAACATTCCAGTCCCTTTAGATACCTTGGTAAGGAAAATAATACGTAAGAATTACCCCGGGATTAAAAGACGTTCGTACAAACTAAGATCCACCACGGACCTTACAATCGTTCATGATCAACTCCAACACACATGTAGGAGCTGCTTCACGTAATAAGCCACTAAAACCTAACTTGCCTAACTGCGCTAGGCCATGCGCAAGTGCGCAACACCATTGCTAGCGCGATCCACCTTCATGACCTTAATGTCATAAATCTTCAGAAGTTCACGAGCTTGGATTTCGTGTGGGTGTGTGAATAAAATACCAGAAATTTTCGGTGCCCAGACTCCATCCTGAATTCCTGATCACCTTGGATGTGGCATGGATCGTGTTTGGTTAGGGCCGAAGGGGACATGTGTGTGTTGGCTACTGCTCACTTTGTTCCGCGGCATCTTATAAACTGAAGCATATCCGCACTCTGCTAGTGCCATTTTATAAACTGAATCTCCCGGTTAAATCTCCTTGCATTAATCGATTCAAACAGGATTCAAACAGACAAAATTTTCCGTTCACATAGGTATCTCTCGCAATAATCAAACTGTTTTTCATGGTGGTGCTGCTCGCCGGTTGTTTTACAGACCTCAAGTCTGAAGTCTGAAGAACATGCATCATCATAATATCTTTTATTCAGGTTAGAAAGAGAGATTTTCTATGTCAAATTTTGTCTGTTCCTGTTTTAATTCGAGTGTCCTCCTTTACGATTATCATGCATTATTGGAACCCCTCATTTAGTTCATACTATTTCAAAAATCAGATTCAATGAGAGGAATTATTCTAGCAGTGGTGCGGCATCTGAACTGACGTCTAGTTTGGCCTCTAGACAAGTTCTGATGAGTTGTCCTATCTTGTTAGTTCATCGGCGGAGTGTAGAAAACATATTTATTGTTAGAGTATATCACGTCTAGGCTATATTAGGTAGTTTAAGATTATACTCCAATTCTATCTCTACTAGGCTTCTTGCCCTCAAAGTCTTCTCCACTATATAAACAACTCAAGAGGCTCAATGTAATCACCAATTATCGTACATCAATACAACATAATATTCCGCAATCTTTCATGGTATCAGAGCGGTTCTTTCCGCGATCTAGGGTTTAACCACCCACCGCTTCCGCCGCCCCCGGGGAGATCGATCTCCATGATCTCCGCCGGGGGCATCCGATCTAGTAGCTAGTTTTTCTTTCAATTAGTATAGATTGGTTTCATAGTTCTAGCAATTTTCGTTTTTTCCCCACTTAGATCTATATATTTCTCTTCATTAGCCACCAAACATCACGTTAGATCTCTTGCCGGTGCACTAAATTCTCCATGAACGCTCTCTACACGCGAAGGCCATGATCCAGATCTTGTGCAGATGCAGGTCTTCATCGACTCCAAGCTGCACCACGGACTTCATCAACTCCAACTGCGTGTGGATGTGGAGAATAATCTAGGGTTTCTCACTTAGTAGCCTCCCTATGATTTCATGTGATTGATGATATTTGTTTATCATACTAGGTTTAACTTATGGCTTATTCTCCTATTTCTCCAAAGCATGATCATGGCATTATCATGATTAACTTATTCTTAATGGCTCCACTCTTTAAGTTCTTAGGGTTTATGATCATTACCCAATGGTGATGATCATGCATGGTATGGCTTCACAAAGTATCACTAGATGTATTTGGGTAGGGTTATACCAATTACCTCTCTCACTCCACAAGGACTTGGACTATAATCTAGGGTTCTACTCAAGGGATGATGATGTGATTATCTGAATATGTAGTTTGCCTAAGGACTCTACCTGGCTATCTTCTGTAGCTTGTTCTTCAGGAACTCTGATAAACCTGCATCTTGTGGTATGCCTCCACCTCCTAGCTGCTTCATCTTAATCCTATATAAATCATGGAGTGGCCCAACTCTTTGGTTTGCTTGTATCTGTTGGGATTCGTAGCATAGAAAACAAAAAAATTCCTACCGCAAGAAAGAACAACAAGCCAAGATCTAATCTAGTAGATGGTAGCAACGAGGTGAAGATCAACATACCCTCGAAGATCGCTAAGCGTTAACGAGATAAATCTCGTGGTGGATGTAGACGATCACTTGCCACTTTCAAAAGCGCGTAGAAGATCTTGACGGTGCCACAATCGGGCAGCACCTCCGCACTCGGTCACACGTACGGTGTTGATGACGACGTCCTTCTCCCCGTTCCAGCGGGCAGCGGATGTAGTAGATCCTCCTCGGAATCCCGTCAGCACGACGGCGTGGTGATGGTGGTGGTGGAGATCTCCGGCAGGGCTTTGCCTAAGCCCTGTGGGAGAAGATGGAGGAGGAGAGAGGCTAGGGTTTGGGAGAGAGGGGGTGCTTGGGGCACCGGCCTTGGGTGCCCTGGGTGGTGCGGCCAAGGTGGTGTTGGTATGGCCGGCCCCTCCCTCTCCTCCTCTTTATATAGGTGGAATCCCTAGGGTTTGCCCAAAGTCTTCGAATAAGACCCCAATTCAAAAACTTCCATATGGACGAAACCTAGAGGGACAGGGACTCTCCCTTTCCCCCTTGCTTGGCCGGCCAAGGAGGTGGAGTCCTCCATGGACTCCACCCTCCTACTTGGTTGGAAAGTTAGGGTTGGTGGAGTCCCACCGGGACTCCACCTTCCATAGTGATTTCTTCCGGAAGGTTCTAGAACATTCTAGCGCCTTCCATAAATCCACCGGATCATTTCCAAACTTGGAAAGTGACTTCCTATCTTATTCTCCGGACCATTCTGGAACTCCTCGTGATGTCCTGGATCCCATCCGAGACTCCGAACAATATTCGAACTCCATTCCATATTCCATATCTACTTAAAACGACATCAAACCTTAAGTGTGTCACCCTACGGTTCGAGAACTAAGTGGACATGCTCGAGACTCCTCTCCAATCAATAACTAATAGAGGGACCTGGAGATCCATAATAGCTCCCACATATTCAACGATGACTTCGTGATCGAAAGAACCACTCACATACGATACCGATTCCCTTTGTCACGCGATATTTTACTTATCCAAAGTTTGATCGTCGGTATCTCCATACCTAGTTCAACCTCGTTACCGATAAGTACTCTTTACTCGTACCTTGATATGATATCCCTTGTGAACCAGTCACATGCTTGCAAGCTAATTAGATATCATTCCACCGAGAGGGCCCAGAGTATATCTATCCGTCATCGGGATGGACAAATCCCACTCTTGATCCATATGCCTCAACTCATACTTTCCGAATACTTAATCCCATCTTTATAACTACCCATTTACGCAGTGGCATTTGATGTAATCAAAGTACCCTTCCGGTGTAAGTGATTTACATGATCTCATGGTCAAAGGACTAGGTAACTATGTATCGAAAGCTAAAGCAAGTTTGAACTTAATGACTTGATCTTATGCTACGCTTATTTGGGTGTATGTCCATTATATCATTCACCCAATGACATAACCTTGTTATTAATAACATCCAATGTTCATGATCACGAAACCATGATCATCTATTAATCAACAAGCTAGTTATACAAGAGGCTTACTAGAGACTCCTTGTTGTTTACGTAACACACATGCATCAATGTTTCGGTTAATACAATTATAGCATGGGATGTAAACATTTATCATGAACATTAAGATATAACAATAATTAATTTATTATTGCCTCTTGGGCATATCTCCAACACTCTCCCACTTGCACTAGAGTCAATAATCTAGTTTACATTTGTAAAGATATAACACCTTGGCCTTCTAGTGCTTATCATGTTTTGCTCACGGGAGAGGTTTTAGTCAACGGGTCTGACACGCTTAGAAACGTATGTATTTTGCAATTCATTTGCATCTCAATGCATCACTCATTTTCCAAATGAGTTGGCCTTAATCATATATGTTCAGTCTTCTGGTGGAACCTTAATTTTGCGGTCTGAAATATGTCACTAATATTGTCACACACAATATAGCTTCAAAGCTCTGACACTATCGAAATTACACCAAGTTCTCAAAGAACTCCTCGACTTAAACATCCTCAGTCATTGTCGAAACAATGACATACTCTGCCTTCGATTGTAGAACCCGTCACAATATTTAGTACTCATCTAAATCTAGCATAGACATCTTTTAGCTCATTGTGCTACCTTTTTAAATAACACTTAGCCTAATTGAGATTGAAATTTTATTTTTATATGTGACCAAACTAATATCGGTGCAACACCGTACATCGATTTGTTTGTTATTACCCATATAAAACTATATATATATATCATTGGTTCTTCTAAAGCACTCAGGGATATTCTTACTGTTATCCAATGATCATTACATGAATCATTCTGGTATATGCTCGTAACACTTTAGAGCACAGGACATCTTATTTTGTACATATTATTCGTGATCTAAAATCACTCATGTGTTTTTACTCATTGAGTGTCAAATACACTCAAGTCTTGTTAAACCTTCACATGGAAAAGAACACCTTCTTAATATTTTTATATTGAACTACTTCAATATTCATTCTATGTACTTTGACTTAAACTTATTATGTGTTTCAATCTATCTTCATAGATCTTGACACTAAATATGTTTCAGTCCATATCCTTTCATTGAAGTTAATTCTCAATGAAACCTTTTAATCACATCAAGTACATGATTACATTATTTGTATTCAACGATATGTCATCTACATAAAGTATTATAAATATGTCTCAGTGCCCCCACTTAATTTCTTGCAAATGCAAGCTTCTTCATCGTTTATGATGAAATCATAACTCTTTGATTATTTCATCCGGTGAAGATTCCAACTCCGCGATACTCACTTCATCCATTTGAAGTTTGTATACCTATCTAGTATTCCACGGACCAGCAAAACTCTTGGTTGTATCTAGTATACATCCTTCATACACACTTCTGGTAAGGAATATATTTCTGCCATCCTACTATCATATCTCATAAAAGAAATATGTAGCGATTACTAGAATAATCCACATAGACTATAAGCATTGCTACGGAAGATCTAATCTTATCGTAGTCAACTCTTTGAATTTTGTCGTAAACAACTTTTCGATAAGTCAAGCTTCTTTAAGGATATTCCATCCAAGTCTATTTATTTTATAGATCCATTTACTTTCAAAAAGTATTCACCTATCTTGGATTTCATGGCGCATAGCCATTTTAACGGAGTCAGGGCCCATCATAACTTCTTTGTATGTAGTTGGTTTTATCATTGTTCAAAAACAATCCTTTGTCCACAAATCAATTATTTGATCACAAAATAAACCAGATCTACAAGATTCAATAAGTACTTTGATCTCCATGACTATAACACTTTGTAGACATGGGAGCCATGATCTTCGTAGCTGCTTCCGGAACCATTTCCGATGCTGTGCTACTCTGATCATCATGCTCAGGTTCATGAACCTTATCAAGTTCCATTGTCCTCCCACTCAAATACTCGCTAGAAACAATTTCTTGGAAATAAGCAAGTAATATCGACAAACACTTTTGTATTTGACTTCATAGTGGAAAGAATTCCCAAATTGTTCTCTGGGATAACCAACAAAGACATTTATCAGATTTTGGTTGTAAACTCATTTACTTATGCTATGCATACCAAAATTTAAGAAAGGACTATTAGGGTTTATACCCATACCATAGCTCGTATGGTGTCATTTCAACGGATCATGATGATGCTCTATTCAGTGTAAAAGCGGTAGTCTCTAAAGCATAATCCACAAAAATATAATGGCGTCATTTTATTTTATCTCATCATTAATCTAACAAGGTTTGGATACATCTCTTGGATACTCCATCATCATTATGATACTCCGAGAAACGTGAGTTGTAGAACAATTTCATAACTCTCTTAGATGTTCGCTAAAACTCGTAATTCAAATATTTCCACCATGATCCAATCATAGATATTTGACTTTTCTATTATGATGATTACCACTTCATGCTAAAATTTATTTGAATCCATTCAAATGTTTCAAACTTCTTCCTTATCGAATATATCCACAAATATATACTCAATTCATTGTTGGAAGTTTTCATGAAGTAGAAGAATCTCCCGCACACAACTATGCCCAGTGAACCACATACATCATCATGTATGTTTCCACTAATTTAGCTGCCCGTTCAACTCTTGGCCTATGAACGGTATTTCAGTCATTCTCTTTAGAAGATCCCATTTCCCGATCGGAGGTTTGAGCTGCTATGGCAAGCTTTTTTTTCCGAATAGTGGGTATAGGGAACCCACCGTACCAACACAATTGGCAGCATCTATCTAAATCATCCAACCTCACACCTATCAACAATCCACCTGCAGAACCCACAGAGGGATCTGCTGATACAGAACCATTTGAACAAACTTCTTACTGCAAAATCTGACAGCTCTTTGTCTGTAAAGTTCTGCCTTTTTGTCTCCTGCAAACAAACCACATCTACCTTATTGAGTTCTAATAATTCCGCCAACTGACCTCTTCTACCATTTAGCTCACATTCTAAAATAGTATCTTTATCTTGGGGCTCGGACAGTTTTTCTCAAGAAGAGGAAAGCTGATAAGGAAACCTCGGAAGCAAACAGGTTAGATTTGCAAGCGCCAAATGATTCAAAAATCATATGACTCCAAAAATCCATTTTCATGGAGTTCCTTCATGCGTTCCTTTCTAACATGACCTAAATGGCGGTTCCACTAATGAGTGGAATTCACATCTTTTGCCTTATGGCATTTTAGCATCAGTGTTATGTATATGTGCTTCACCATAAAGATTTATAATAACTTATCCATCGTACATGGAATGCTGTTATAATTTGAACAACTCATTGTTTTCATTTAACCAGAACAAAACAACAATTATAAAGTTCTTTATTATAAATCTGAAGGGCTAGGTAGAATGCCAACGACGAAGACAATAACACTTTATTTTGTTCCAGACGTGCATTCCTACCATATTCCTTGTCAGTCACTTAGGCCATTTCATTCTTGTATTGCGTTGTTTTGTATGACACCTCATACCAACCAATATGGTACAAATACCCAAGAATTTCATTGTGTGACCAAACAAAGAATACATACATAACATGTATATCATCTATATACACCTGAGCTAGACTTTCTAGTCTTTTCTTTCTGCCACAAATCTTTTGTATTTTCTCTTTTAGCTTTCCTCATTCTCAGAAAACACTTCACCTTCAATAACTTCTAGGTCTATTGGTCAATTACCAATAACCTTGAGGTTCTTAATTTGAAGTTGATCATCACATGAAAAGTGTTCCAGATTTCACTATTAGTAACTTTTAACGTAATGAACAATTCACTCATAATTTTATCCATCAAGTCATGACGACTTTCCGAGACCATGTCTATACATGCTAGGCCCGTAAAGTTTAACCTTAGTATTCGCATGTGCAAATCTGGCTTGCACCTGTTGTATGCACACGTAGAATCTATAACACCCGATCATTACGTGATGCTTCGAAACGACGAGTCTTAGTAACGGTGCATACTAAGGACGATCACTTCATGGATATGCGAATATCGTTAGTGCCCAAATAGTTGGAGGATTGGGACGTCTAGCGTCTTCAACCTTCGTACATTCCCATAAAACTTATGAGTTTATGTAGTCTCACTAGATTATATTCTATCATCTTGCAATAAGGTCTTAGATATCACATATATCTCATACCTTGCTTATTTCTGAAAAAAAAATTTCCAGCTCCTTACTTTTCAAACGGATTTGAACTTCAAGTTTCATGGAGACAAGATGATTTTAGGTACTAATTGAAACCATTGTTCTTTGAATCAACAATGTGAGGTGTACTAAAAGTTTGAAATAGGACTTAATCATTTCTTGATTCTTTAACAATACGGTACCAGTCCGTAAAGTTACTTGTCAGACTTAACAATATTTCTATCTCAATTACAAGACTAGCGCATGGTAGAAAACAGATGCCAATTCTACAAATTTAATTCAAAATACTATTCAGACTATGTTCATGATAATTAGTTCAAGTTTTAATCTAATTACTAATGAACTCCCACTTAATACAACATCCCTCATAGTTGTTAAGTGGCACACGATCCACATCCACTACACCAAAACCGATCATCACGTGAGATGATGTAGCTTCAATGGTGAACATCAACATGTTGATCATATCATCCATATGACTCGTGTTCAACCTTTCGGTTTCCGTTGTCCCGAGGCCATGTCTGTACATGCTAGGCTCGTCAAGCAAACCCAAGCATTTCCGCGTGTGCAACATGGCTTACACCCGTTGTATGTGAATGTAGAATCTATCACATCCGATCATCACGAGATGCTTCAAAACGACGAACTGTAGCAACGGTGCATACGAGGGGAGAACACTTTATTATCTTGATATTAATGTGAGGGATCATCTTATAATTCTACCGTCGCGATCTAAGCAAAATAAGATGCATAAAGGATTAACATCACATGCAATTCATAATGTGATATGATATGGCCCTTTAGTCTTTGCACCTTTGATCTTCATCTCCAAAGCACGGACATGATCTCCATCATCAATGGGCATGATCTCCATCATCGTCGGCGTAGCGTCAAGGTCCATGGCGCCGTCTTCATGGTTGTTCACCGTGTATAGCAACTATTACAACTACTTTGAAATAATACTACAACATGAAATATAAAGACAACCAGAAGGCTCCTTCCGGTTGCCACAATACAATAATGATCATCTCATACATATTCATCATCACATGATGGCCATATCACATCATCAAACCCTGCAAAAACAAGTTAGACGCCTCTAATTTGGTTTGCATATTTTACGTGGTTTAGGGTTTTCGAGTAGGATCCAATCTACCTACGAACATGAACCACAACGGTGATACTAGTGTTGTCAATAGAAAGAGTAGATTGAATCTTCACTATGGTGAGAGAGACAGACACCCGCAAAGTCACTTATGCAATACAAGTTGCATGTCAAGCGTGGAGAAAGTCTCATGAACGCGGTCATGTAAAGTTAGACTGGGCCTCTTCATCACACCATCCCGCAAGATGCAAAGTACTCATAACTAAAAACAACAAAAGCATCAACGCCCACAAAACCATTGTGATCTATTCGTGCAACCAATCTATCCATAGACACGGCTCTGATACCACTGTTGGGATTCGTAGCATAGAAAACAAAAAAATTTCCTACCGCAAGAACGAACAACAAGCCAAGATGTAATCTAGTAGATGGTAGCAACGAGGTGAAGATCAACATACCCTCAAAGATCGCTAAGCGTTAACGAGATAAATCTCATGGTGGATGTAGACGATCACTTGCCGCTTTCAAAAGCGCGTAGAAGATCTTGACGGTGCCACAATCGGGCAGCACCTCCGCACTCGGTCACATGTACGGTGTTGATGACGACGTCCTTCTCCCCGTTCCAGCGGGCAGCGGATGTAGTAGATCCTCCTCGGAATCCCGCCAGCACGACAGCGTGGTGACGGTGGTGGTGGAGATCTCCGGCAGGGCTTCGCCTAAGTGATGTGGGAGAAGATGGAGGAGGAGAGAGGCTAGGGTTTGGGAGAGAGGGGGTGCTTGGGGCGCCGGCCTTGGGTGCCCTGGGTGCTGCGGCCAAGGTGGTGTTGGTATGGTTGGCCCCCTCCCTCTCCTCCTCTTTATATAGGTGGAATCCCTAGGGTTTGCCCAAAGTCTTCGAATAAGACCCCAATTCAAAAACTGCCATATGGACGAAACCTAGAGGGACAGGGACTCTCCCTTCACTACAAGAAAAGTTGCCATGGCCGACGAAGTTGAAGTCGCGCCGTGGTTGCTGGTGTACCATGGCCGACGATTTTGGGTCCCTCCGTGGTGCATGTCAAAACTTTTTTTTCTCGTTTTTGAGGCCACCTAGCCCGACGAAAGCGGCCAAAACGTCGCGTATGGTGGCCCGGGACGTGGTGCATCTCGAAATATCGGGTTCGCCGGCCGAGTCAACGCAAATCCGCACCGCCGAGGGATGTAGGGCCCAGATGGCAGCCTCTCTGGCATTGTTTTCTTTCTTGATCGCGCCATCTCGTTCAACGTTCTCCGATCGAGCCGTTTACGATGCAGGATCATGGGTCCCGCATGTCATCCTCTATGAACCAAAATTCTTTCTATTCTTGGATTTTTTTTGACCCCCTGATTTCTGGCTACTTCCTTTTTCTTTTGATCCCTTGCCGCCTTGGAAACGTTGAGACCGCTGCTGCTAAATGGGACCCGCATGTCATCCTCTATGTGCAATCAACTTTCTTTTCTTGGAGTTTTTTTTGGCACCTCAAATTTGGTCACTTGCCTTTTTCTTTCGATCCCCTGCCGCCTCTCAAACGGTGATACCGCTGCTGCTAACTGGGACCCGCATGTCATCCTCTATGTACTATAAAACTTTTTTTTCTTGAATTATTTTTGGCACCTCATATTTGGTCACTTACCTTTTTCTTTCGATCCCCTGCCGCCTCTCAAACGGCGATACCGCTGCTGCTAAATGGGACCCGCATGTCATCCTCTATGTACTATAAAACTTTCTTTTCTTGAATTATTTTTGGCTCCTCATATTTTTTCACTTGCCTTTTTCTTTCGATCCCCTGCCGCCTCTCAAACGGTGATACCGCTGCTGCTAAATGGGACCCGCATGTCATCCTCTATGTACTATAAAACTTTCTTTTCTTGAATTATTTTTGGCTCGTGATATTTTTTCACTTGCCTTTTTCTTTCGATCTCATGCCACGTTTGAAACGTTGAGGAACCTGCAGGCTCATGGGACCCGCATGTCATCCTCTATGTACTATAAAAGTTCATTTTCTTGGGTTTTTTTCACCCTCTGATTTTTGGCAATTTCTTTTTTCTTTTGATCCCCTGCCGCCTCTCAAACGGTGATACCGCTGCTGCTAAATGGGACCCGCATGTCATCCTCTATGTACTATAAAACTTTCTTTTCTTGGATTATTTTTGGCACCTCATATTCGTTCACTTGCCTTTTTCTTTCGATCCCCTACCGCCTCTCAAACAGTGAGACCGCTGCAGCTAAATGGGACCCGCATGTCATCCTCTATGAGCAATCAACTCTCTTTTCTTGGAGTTTTTTTTGGCACCTCATATTTGGGCACTTGCCTTTTTCTTTCGATCTCATGCCACGTTTGAAACGTTGAGGAACCTGCAGGCTCATGGGACCCGCATGTCATCCTCTATGTACTATAAAAGTTCATTTTCTTGGTTTTTTTCACCCTCTGATTTTTGGCAATTTCTTTTTTCTTTTGAACCCCTGCCGCCTCTCAAACGGTGATACCGCTGCTGCTAAATGGGACCCGCATGTCATCCTCTATGTACTATAAAACTTTCTTTTCTTGAATTATTTTTGGCTCCTCATATTTGGTCACTTGCCTTTTTCTTTCGATCTCATGCCATGTTTGAAACGTCGAGGAACCTGCTGGCTCATGGGACCCGCATGTCATCCTCTATGTGCTATAAAAGTTTATTTTCTTTATTTTTTTTTACCCTCTGATTTTTGGCTATTTCCTTTTTCTTTTGATCCCCTGCCGCCTTGGAAACGTTGGGTAAGCTGCTGACTCATGGGACCCGCATGTCATCCTCTATGTACAATCAACTTTCTTTTTCTTTTGATCTCAAGCCACATTTGAAACGTTGAGACCGCTGCTGCTAAATGGGACCCGCATGTCATCCTCTACGTACAATAAAGTTTCTTTTCTTGGATTATCTTTGGCTCCTGATATTTTGTCACTTGCCTTTTTCTTTCGATCTCATGCCGCCTTTGAAACGTTGAGTAAGCTGCTGGCTCATGGGTCCCGCATGTCATCCTCTACGAACAATAAAAGTTTCCTTTCTTGGAGTTATTTTTTACCCCTAATTTCTGGCTATTTGCCTTTTTCTTTTGATCTCCTGCCCCCTCTGAAACAATGAGGACGCTGTTGGCAGGTCGGTCCCACATGTCATCCTCTATGAACAATAAAAGTTTCCTTTGATGGATTTATGTTGAACCCCTAATTAATTTCTGGATATTTCCCCTGTTGCCTTGGAATCGTTGAGGATGCTGCTGCCTCATGGGTCCCGCATGTCATCCTCTCAGAATGGTAAATGTTTATTTTCTTGGATTTTGTTGACCAAACGATTTTTGGCTTATTTTTTCTTTCGATCACGTGCAGCCTTTAAAACGTTGAGGACGCTGCTGGCTCACGGGTCCCACATGTCAACCTCTATGAACAATAAACGGCCGAGGATCTTTGCTGCCTCATGGGTCCCGCATGTCATCCTCTCAGAACGAAAATGTTTCTTTTCTTGGATTTTTTACCAACAGATTTATGGTTTATTTTTTCTTTCCATCCCCTGCCGCCTTTAAAACGTTGACGACGCTGTTGGCTCATGGGTCCCCGATGTCAGCCTCCCCGTACAAGAAACATATGATATCTTCATTATTTTGCAGACAATAAACAATGTATTGCGCTCTGAGCTATTTCAAACGGATAATTAACTCTATCTCTGTACATAAACACACTTAGCTGTTGAATCTCCCAGTTTTTTTGTCTTTGCGAAGCATAGGACTTTCTTGTTTTTTTTAGAAAATTCGGAACTTTCCTGTTTTGGAGTGGGCTGAAATTGTACGAGTCAAAAGGCCAAGCGGGATAGTTCGAAGGCCCAGATGTCAGATGCGGCCCAATTGAAATCTTTCTTCTTGGATTTTTTTCACCCCACGATTTACGGCTACTTCATTTTTCTTTTGGTTACGTGCCGCCTTGGAACCGTTGAGACCGCTGCTGCAAAATGGGACCCGCATGTCATCCTCTACGTACAATAAAATTTCTTTTCTTGGATTATTTTTGGCTCCTGATATTTGGTCACTTGCCTTTTTCTTTCGATCCCGTGCAGCCTCTCAAACGGTGATACCGCTGCTGCTAATTGGGACCCGCATGCCATCCTCTATGTACAATCAAGTTTCTTTTCTTGAATTATTTTTGGCTCCTGATATTTGGTCACTTGCCTTTTTCTTTCGATCTCATGCCACGTTTGAAACGTTGAGGAACCTGCTGGCTCATGGGACCCGCATGTCATCCTCTATGTACTATAAAAGTTCATTTTCTTTGTTTTTTTTTCACCCTCTGATTTTTGGCTATTTCCTTTTTCTTTTGATCCCCTGCCGCCTTGGAAACGTTGAGTAAGCTGCTAGCTCATGGGACCCGCATGTCATCCTCTATGTCCATCAACTTTATTTTCTTGGATTTTTTTGACCCCCTAATTTCTGGCTACTTTCTTTTTCTTTTGATCTCAAGCCGCATTTGAAACGTTGGGACCGCTGCTGCAAAATGGGACCCGCATGTCATCCTCTATGTAAATAAAGTTTCTTTTCTTGGATTATCTTGGGCTCCTGATATTTTGTCACTTGCCTTTTTCTTTCGATCTCATGCCGCCTTTGAAACGTTAAGTAAGCTGCTGGCTCATGGGTCCCGCATGTCATCCTCTACGAACAATAAAAGTTTCCTTTCTTGGAGTTATTTTTTACCCCTAATTTCTGGCTATTTGCCTTTTTTTTTTTGATCTCCTGCCCCCTTTGAAATGATGAGGACGCTATTGGCAAGTCGGTCCCACATGTCATCCTCTATGAACAATAAAACTTTCCTTTGATGGATTTATTTTGAACCCCTAATTAATTTCTGGCTATTTCCTTTTTTTCTTTGATCCCCTGCCTCCTTGGAAACGTTGAGGATCTTTGCTTTGCCTCATCGGTCCCGCATGTCATCCTCTCGTAACGATAAATGTTTTCTTTTCTTGGATTTTTTACCAACTGATATTTGGTTTATTTTTATTTTCGATCCCCTGCCGCCTTTGAAACGTTGACGACGCTGCTGGCTCATGGGTCCCTGATGTCAGCCTCCCCGTACAAGAAACATGTGATATCTTGATTATTTTGCAGACAATAAACAGTGTATTTCGCTCTGAGCTATTGCAAACGGATAAATTAAATCTTTATTTTTACAACTTATATCTTGAATCTCCTTGTTTTTTGTTTTGGCGAAGCATAGGACTTTCCTGTTTTTTTTTTGAGAAAAATCCGAACTTTCATGTTCTGGAGTGGGCTGAAATTGTACGAGTCAAAAGGCCCAGATGTCCAGATGCAGCCCAATTGAAATCTTTCTTTTCTTGGATTTTTTTCACCCCCTGATTTCTGGCAACTTCATTTTTCTTTTGGTCCTGTGCCGCCTTGGAAACGTTGAGACCGCTGCTGCAAAATGGGACCCGCATGTCATCCTCTATGTACAATAAAGTTTCTTTTCTTGGATTATTTTTGGCTCCTGATATTTGGTCACTTGCCTTTTTCTTTCGATCTCATGCCACGTTTGAAACGTTGAGGAATCTGCTGACTCATGGGACCCGCATGTCATCCTCTATGTACAATAAAAGTTTGATTTCTTGGATTTTTTTTCACCCACTGATTTTTGGCTATTTCCTTTTTCTTTTGATCCCCTGCCGCCTTTGAAACGTTTAGTAAGCTGCTGGCTCATAGGTCCCACATGTCAGCCTGTATGAACGATAAAGCTTTCCTTTCTTGGAGTTTTTTTTTTGACCCCCTAATTTCTGGCTACTTTCATTTTCTTTTGATCTCAAGCCGCATTTGAAACGTTGGGACCACTGCCGCACAATGGGACCCGCATGTCATCCTCTATGTACAATCAAGTTTCTTTTCTTGGATTATTTTTGGCTCCTGATATTTGGTCACTTGCCTTTTTCTTTCGATCTCATGCCACGTTTGAAACGTTGAGGAATCTGCTGGCTCATGGGACCCGCATGTCATCCTCTATGTACTACAAAAGTTTATTTTCTAGGGGTTTTTTTCACTCTCTGATTTTTGGCTATTTCCTTTTTCTTTTGATCCCCTGCCGCCTTGGAAACGTTGAGTAAGCTGCTAACTCGTGGGACCCGCATGTCATCCTCTATGTACAATCAATTTTCTTTTCTTGGAGTTTTTTTTTACCCCCTAATTTCTGGCTACTTTCTTTTTCTTTTGATCTCAAGCCGCATTTGAAACGTTGGAACATCATGTCATCCTCTATGTACAATAAAAGTTTCTTTTCTTGGATTATTTTTCACCCTCTGATTTTTGGTCACTTGCCTTTTTCTTTCGATCTCATGCCGCCCTTGAAAACGTTGAGGAACCTGCTGGCCCATGGGACCCGCATGTCATCCTCTATGTACTACAAAAGTTTCTTTTCTTGGATTTTTTTCACCCTCTGATCTTTGGCTATTTCCTTTTTCTTTTCATCCCCTGCCGCCTTGGAAACGTTAGTAAGCTGCTGACTGGTGGGACCCGCATGTCATCCTCTATGTACAATCAAGTCTCTTTTCTTGGATTTTTTTTACCCCCTTATTTTTGTCACTTGCCTTTTTCTTTCGATCTCATGCAGCCTACGAAACGTTGAGGAAGGCGGCGGCTCATGGGACCCACATGTCATCCTCGATACTATAAAAGTTTCTTTTCTTGGATTTTTTTCACCCTCTTATTTTTGGCTGTTTCCTTTTTCTTTTGATCCTGCCGCCTTGGAAACGTTGATTAAGCTGCTGACACAAGGGGCCTGCATGTCATCCTCTATGTACAATCAACTTGCAAGATCTTGGGGCGGAAGAGCTTGTATAAGTGGGACCCATATGTCATCCTCTATGTACAATAAAAGTTTATTTTTCTTGGATTATTTTTTGCTCCTGGTATTTGGTCTCTTTCCTTTTTCTTTCGATCTCATGCCGCCTCTAAAACGTTGAGTAAGGTGCTGGGTCATGGGACCCGCATGCCATCCTCTATGTACAATCAACTTTCTTTTACGGGAGTTTTTTACCCCTAATTTACGGCTACTCTTTTTCTTTTGATCTCAAGCCGCATTTGAAACGTTGACACCGCTGCTGCAAAATGGGACCCGCATGTCATCTTTTATGTACAATAAAGTTTCTTTTCTTGGATTATTTTTGGCTCCTGATATTTGGTCACTTGTCTTTTTCTTTCGATCTCATGCCCCCTTTGAAACGTTGAGGAAGCTGCTAGCGCATGGGTCCCGCATGTCATACTCTATGAACAATAAAAGTTTCCTTCCTTGGAGTTATTTTGACCGCTAATTTACTGGCTACTTCCTTTTTCTTTTGATCCCCCGCCGCCTTGGAAACGTTGAGTAAGGCTGTGACACAAGGGGCCCGCATGTCATCCTCTATGTACAATCAACTTGCAAGATCTTGGAGCGAAAGAGCTTGTATAAGTGGGACCCATATGTCATCCTCTATGTACAATAAAAGTTTATTTTCTTGGATTATTTTTTGCTCCTGATATTTGGTCACTTTCCTTTTTCTTTCTATCTCATGCCGCCACTGAAATGTTGAGTAAGGTGCTGGCTCATGGGACTGTACAATAAAGTTTCATTTTTTAGATTTTTTTTACCCACTGATTTTTGCTAACTTGCCTTTTTCTTTTCGATCATATGCCGCCTTTGAAATTGAGGTTGCCACTGGCTCATGGGTCCCACATGTCAGCCTCTATGAACAATAAACCTTTCCTTTGTTGGATTTATTTTTACCCCTAATTTACGGCTATTTGCCTTTTTCTTTTGATCCCTGCGGCCTTTGAAACGATGAGGACGCTGCTGGCAGGTCGGTCCCACATGTCATCCTCTATTAAGAATAAAAGTTTCCTTTTTGGATTTATTTTTACCCCTAATTTCTGGCTATTTGCCTTTTTCTTCTGATCCCTGCCGACTTCGAAATGATGAGGATGCAGCTGGCAGATCGGTCCCACATGTCAGCCTCTATGAACTATAAATGTTTCCTTTGTAGGATTTATTTTTTACCCCTATTTTCGGGCTACTTGCCTTTTTCTTTGAAACGTTGAGGACGCTACTGTCTCATGGGTCCCACATGGCATCCTCTCTGAACGATAAACCTTCATTTCTTGTTAACGACAGGTTTATCAGTATTATTTTCGCAGACTAATACAAGCTCTTTGGCTCCAAGATCTTGCAAGTTGATAGATTAAATCAAGGAATTATTAGGATATGTTTTAAATTTCAAATCCACTTTATGAATTTTTAAAAATACCGTTATCCATGTGGGTATGGAGCGATCAAGGATTTTCATATTGGGCATGAGCAGTTTCAAAAATTGGAACCCTATAATTCAAAATAAATAAAAACAACTTTTATGTAGAATCTTCGTGTATTTTTATTTGCCAATCATAGGATCTGTGTTTCATTAGAAAAGGGCCGAAATTGCATGAGCAGAAAGGCCCATTTGTAGTTATTGGGCTTCGACAGCCGGATCAAGTAGACCGATAACAATTACCATGTAGATGTTCCTTGGCAACCCAAAAGTGAAATATTGGGCCCAACAGGGGAAGGTTGAACAATACTTTTTCGATTGGGAAGGTGGTACATGGGGTTATCCTGACAAAAAAAAATGGAACATGGGTTACTGAAGGTTGCCCATTTGTGCCTAATATGTTTGTCAGCAGGAGCTTTACCTTCCGCCGCCGCCGCTCCGCTTCCGCCGCCGCCGCCATGCCTCGTCGCGGGTCGAGCTACCGGTACGGCGGCGTCTCGAGCTCGGGGTACCGCAGCGTCCGCGCGCGCCCCAAATTAAGGTACTTCCTCCTCGGGACGGCACCTACGATAGGCTCGGCTGGCCTTGGGGCATTTACCCCTAGCCTCTTCCATGCTCAAGTTTTTGAAATGTTTCTGGCTCTGTTCAACACTGGATCAAATTTGTCAACATGACCATTCTTATGGAGTAGCAACGAGTTGAATCTCTCAAAACTCTTTAAGTTCTGCAATATAACGACTAATTGGTACTACCTTATACAAAATGATTACATATCCTTATTTTGGAAGCAAGCAATCACACACTTATAGTTTGCTAGTCAGCTGCACGTAACGTTAAAAATCGGCAATTATAATGAATAAACCTGTAATTTTCACTTAAAATGCATTAAGGAGCATCAAATTTGACAAATCAAACCATGTCGTACTGAAAATTGACATGTCTTTCTCATGCAGAAATGTAAAATTATCCATGCATGTGCGTTTATACAGGTTAAGTTTTGCACGTATTATTTTTTGTAACTTTTCTGACTACCTTCAAAGCTCCAATCCTTCTTCATCATCTTTGTTGTACCGCAGTGATGCAAGTGAATGCGAGCTGCTCGCCAGACGCGACTTCGTGTCCGATATGTGTACTATGCCTTCTCCATCTAGTGCTAGTTACGCCTCTGTGCTAATTAATTCAGCACAAACCTCTGTCATTGCAGCTGTGACTCACCTCGACCATTGGAGCCCAATCACAAGAGCGAGCTCAGTCTCAACCAGAGAGGCATGTGTCTCATGGTTAGTGATACGTCTCCGACGTATCGATAATTTCTTATGTTCCATGCCACATTATTGATGTTATCTACATGTTTTATGCACACTTTATGTCATATTCGTGCATTTTCTGGAACTAACCTATTAACAAGATGCCGAAGTGCCAGTTGCTGTTTTCTGCTGTTTTTGGTTTCAGAAATCCTAGGAAGGAAATATTCTCGGAATTGGACGAAATCAACGCCCAGGGGCCTATTTCGCCACGAAGCTTCCAGAAGTCCGAAGATGAGACGAAGAGGGGCCACGAGGGGGCCACACCCTAGGGCGGCGCGGCCCCCCCTTGGCCGCGCGGCCCTGTGGTGTGGGGCCCTCTCGCCGCCTCTTGACCTACCCTTTCGCCTACTTAAAGCCTCCGTGACGAAACCCCCAGTACCGAGAGCCACGATACGGAAAACCTTCCAGAGACGCTGCCGCCGCCGATCCCATCTCGGGGGATCCAGGAGATCGCCTCCGGCACCCTGCCGGAGAGGGGAATCATCTCCCGGAGGACTCTACGCCGCCATGGTCGCCTCCGGTGTGATGTGTGAGTAGTCTACCCCTGGACTATGGGTCCATAGCAGTAGCTAGATGGTTGTCTTCTCCCCTTTGTGCTATCATTGTCGGATCTTGTGAGCTGCCTAACATGATCAAGATCATCTATCTGTAATTCTATATGTTGCGTTTGTTGGGATTCGATGAATAGAGAATACATGTTATGTTGATTATCAAAGTTATATCTATGTGTTGTTTATGATCTTGCATGCTCTCCGTTATTAGTAGATGCTCTGGCCAAGTTGATGCTAGTAACTCCAAGAGGGAGTATTTATGCTCGATGGTGGGTTCATGTCTCCGTGAATCTGGAGGAGTGACAAAAACCACTAAGGTTACGGATGTGCTGTTGCCACTAGGGATAAAACATTGGTGCTATGTTCAAGGATGTAGTCACTAGTTACATTACGCGCAATACTTAATGCAATTGTCTGTTGTTAGCAACTTAATACTGGAGGGGGTTCGGATGATAACCTGAAGGTGGACTTTTTAGGCATAGATGCAGTTGGATGGCGGTCTATGTACTTTGTCGTAATGCCCAATTAAATCTCACTATACTCATCATGATATGTATGTGCATGGTCATGCCCTCTTTATTTGTCAATTGCCCAACTGTAATTTGTTCACCCAACATGCTGTTTGTCTTATGGGAGAGACACCTCTAGTGAACTGTGGACCCCGGTCCAATTCTCTTTACTGAAATACAATCTACTGCAATACTGTTCTACTGTTTTCTGCAAACAATCATCTTCCACACAATACGGTTAATCCTTTGTTACAGCAAGCCGGTGAGATTGACAACCTCACTGTTTCGTTGGGGCAAAGTACTTTGGTTGTGTTGTGCAGGTTCCACGTTGGCGCCGGAATCCCTGGTGTTGCGCCGCACTACATCCCGCCGCCATCAACCTTCAACGTGCTTCTTGACTCCTACTGGTTCGATAAACCTTGGTTTCTTACTGAGGGAAACTTGCTGCTGTACGCATCACACCTTCCACTTGGGGTTCCCAACGAGCGTGTGCTTTACGCGTCATCAAGCTAAATTTCTGGCGCCGTTGCCGGGGACCTGAAGAAAAGTTACACCACAAAGATTTCTATCTCCCACGCCAACTTCACGCCAGCAGTAAATTTCTAGCGCCGTTGCCGGGGAGATCAAGACACGCTGCAAGGGGAGTCTCCACTTCTCAATCTCTTTACTTTGTTTTTGTCTTGCTTAGTTTTATTTACTACTTTGTTTGCTGCACTAAATCAAAATACAAAAAAATTAGTTGCTAGTTTTACTTTATTTGCTATCTTGTTTGCTATATCAAAAACACAAAAAAATTAGTTTTCTTGCATTTACTTTATCTAGTTTGCTTTATTTACTGCTGCTAAAATGGCCAACGCTGAAAATACTAAGTTGTGTGACTTCACAACCACAAATAATAATGATTTCTTATGCACACCTATTGCTCCACCTGCTACTACAGTAGAATTTTGAAATTAAACCTGCTTTACTAAATCTTGTTATGCGAGAGCAATTTTCTGGTGTTAGTTCTGATGATGCTGCTGCCCATCTTAATAATTTTGTTGAACTATGTGAAATGCAAAAATATAAAGATGTAGATGGTGATATTATTAAACTAAAATTGTTCCCTTTCTCATTAAGAGGAAGAGCTAAAGATTGGTTGCTATCTCTGCCTAAGAATAGTATTGATTCATGGACTAAATGCAAAGATGCTTTTATTGGTAGATATTATCCTCCTGCTAAAATTATATCTTTGAGGAGTAGCATAATGAATTTTAAACAATTAGATACTGAACATGTTGCTCAAGCTTGGGAAAGAATGAAATCTCTGGTTAAAAATTGCCCAACCCATGGACTGACTACTTGGATGATCATCCAAACCTTCTATGCAGGACTAAATTTTTCTTCGTGGAATTTATTGGATTCAGCTGCTGGAGGTACCTTTATGTCCATCACTCTTGGTGAAGCAACAAAGTTTCTTGATAATATGATGATCAACTACTCTGAATGGCACACGGAAAGAGCTCCACAAGGTAAGAAGGTAAATTCTGTCGAAGAAACCTCTTCCTTGAGTGATAAGATTGATGCTATTATGTCTATGCTTGTGAATGATAGGAATAATATTGATCCTAATAATGTTCCATTAGCTTCATTGGTTGCACAAGAAGAACATGTTGATGTAAACTTCATTAAAAATAATAATTTCAACAACAATGCTTACCGGAACAATTCTAGTAACAACTATAGGCCATATCCTTATAATAATGGCAACGGCTATGCTAATTCTTATGGAAATTCTTACAACAATAATAGGAGTTCACCCCCTGGACTTGAAGCCATGCTTAAAGAATTTATTAGTACACAAACTGCTTTTAACAAATCTGTTGAAGAAAAGCTTGGGAAAATTGATATACTTGCTTCTAAAGTCGATAGTCTTGCTGCTGATGTTGATCTTTTGAAATCGAAAGTTATGCCTAATGAGAATCATCATAATAAAATTACTACTACAGCAAATGCCATCCAAGTTAGAATTAATGAGAATATAAGATTAATGGCTGAACTGCGTGCTAGGTGGGATAGAGAAGAAAATGAAAAACTAGCTAAAGAGAAGAATGTAGCTAAAGTTTGGACTATTACCACCACTAGTAATGCTAATGCTACACATGTTGCTGCACCCCCTACTAATACTAATAAAAGAATTGGTGTTAGCAATGTTTCCACTTATAATGCAAAGCGCGAAAAACTGCCTGAAACTGCTAAAACTGCTGAAACTGCCTGTGATAAAGCTGCTGAAATTTTTTCCAACATTGGGGATGATGATCCCATTGCTTTAGATTATAATGGTTTGAATTTTGATGATTGACACATCTCTGAAGTTATAAAGTTCTTGCAAAAACTTGCTAAAAGTCCTAATGCTAGTGCTATAAATTTGGCTTTTACACATCATATTACAAATGCTCTCATAAAAGCTAGAGAAGAGAAACTAGAGCGTGAAGCCTCTATTCCTAAAAAGCTAGAGGATGGTTGGGAGCCCATCATTAAAATGAAGGTCAAAGATTTTGATTGTAATGCTTTATGTGATCTTGGTGCAAGTATTTCTGTTATGCCTAAGAAAATTTATAATATGCTTGACTTGCCACCGCTGAAAAATTGTTATTTGGATGTTAATCTTGCTGATCATTCTACAAAGAAACCTTTGGGTAAAATTGATAATGTTCGCATTACCGTTAACAATAACCTTGTTCCCGTTGATTTTGTTGTCTTGGATATTGAATGCAATGCATCTTGTCCCATTATATTGGGAAGACCTTTTCTTCGAACTGTTGGTGCTACTATTGATATGAAGGAAGGTAATATAAAATATCAATTTCCTCTCAAGAAAGGTATGGAACACTTCCCTAGAAAGAGAATGAAGTTACCTTTTGATTCTATTATTAGAACAAATTATGATGTTGACACTTCGTCTCTCGATAATACTTGATGCACACTTTCTGCGCCTAGCTGAAAGGCGTTAAAGAAAAGCGCTTATGGGAGACAACCCATGTTTTTATCTACAGTACTTTGTTTTTATTTTGTGTCTTGGAAGTTGTTTACTACTGTAGCAACCTCTCCTTATCTTAGTTTTGTGTTTTATTGTGCCAAGTTAAGCCGTTGATAGAAAAGTAAGTACTAGATTTGGATTACTGCACAGTTCCAATTTCTTTGCTGTCACGAATCTGGGTCCACCTCCCTGTAGGTAGCTCAGAAAATTATGCCAATTTACGTGCATGATCCTCAGATATGTAGCAACTTTCATTCAATTTGAGCATTTTCATTTGAGCAAGTCTGGTGCCATTTTTAAAATTCGTCAATACGAACTGTTCTGTTTTGACAGATTCTGCCTTTTATTTCGCATTGCCTCTTTTGCTATGTTGGATGAATTTCTTTGATCCACTAATGTCCAGTAGCATTATGCAATGTCCAGAAGTGTTAAGAATGATTGTGTCACCTCTGAATATGTTAATTTTTATTGTGCACTAACCCTCTAATGAGTTGTTTCGAGTTTGGTGTGGAGGAAGTTTTCAAGGATCAAGAGAGGAGTATGATGCAACATGATCAAGGAGAGTGAAAGCTCTAAGCTTGGGGATGCCCCGGTGGTTCACCCCTGCATATATCAAGAAGACTCAAGCGTCTAAGCTTGGGGATGCCCAAGGCATCCCCTTCTTCATCGACAACATTATCAGGTTCCTCCCCTGAAACTATATTTTTATTCCATCACATCTTATGTGCTTTTTCTTGGAGCGTCTGTTTGTTTTTGTTTTTGTTTTGTTTGAATAAAATGGATCCTAGCATTCACTTTATGGGAGAGAGACACGCTCCGCTGTAGCATATGGACAAGTATGTCCTTGGTTTCTACTCATAGTATTCATGGCGAAGTTTCTCCTTCGTTAAATTGTTATATGGTTGGAATTGGAAAATGATACATGTAGTAATTGCTATAAATGTCTTGGGTAATGTGATACTTGGCAATTGTTGTGCTCATGATTAAGCTCTTGCATCATATGCTTTGCACCCATTAATGAAGAAATACATAGAGCATGCTAAAATTTGGTTTGCATATTTGGTTTCTCTAAGGTCTAGATAATTTCTAGTATTGATTTTGAACAACAAGGAAGACGGTGTAGAGTCTTATAATGTTTTCAATATGTCTTTTATGTGAGTTTTGCTGCACCGGTTCATCCTTGTGTTTGTTTCAAATAAGCCTTGCTAGCCTAAACCTTGTATCGAGAGGGAATACTTCTCATGCATCCAAAATACTTGAGCCAACCACTATGCCATTTGTGTCCACCATACCTACCTACTACATGGTATTTTCCGCCATTCCAAAGTAAATTGCTTGAGTGCTGCCTTTAAAATTCCATCATTCACCTTTGCAATATATAGCTCATGGGACAAATAGCTTAAAAACTATTGTGGTATTGAATATGTAATTATGCACTTTATCTCTTATTAAGTTGCTTGTTGTGCGATAACCATGTTTACTGGGGACGCCATCAACTTTTCATTGTTGAATTTCATGTGAGTTGCTATGCATGTTCGTCTTGTCTGAAGTAAGGGCGATCTACACTGAGTTGAATGGTTTGAGCATGCATATTGTGAGAGAAGAACACTGGGCCGCTAACTAAAGCCATGATCCATGGTGGAAGTTTCAGTTTTGGACAAATATCCTCAAATCTCTAATGAGAAAAGAATTAATTGTTGTTGAATGCTTAAGCATTAAAAGAGGAGTCCATTATCTGTTGTCTATGTTGTCCCGGTATGGATGTCTAAGTTGAGAATAATCAAAAGCGAGAATTCCAAATGCGAGCTTTCTCCTTAGACCTTTGTACAGGCGGCATAGAGGTACCCCTTTGTGATACTTGGTTAAAGCATATGTATTGCGGTGATAATCCAGGTAGTCCGAGCTAATTAGGACAAGGTGCGGGCACTATTAGTATCTATGCATGAGGCTTGCAACTTATAAGATATAATTTACATGATGCATATGCTTTATTACTACCGTTGACAAAATTGTTTCATGTTTTCAAAATCAAAGCTCTAGCACAGATATAGCAATCGATGCTTTTCCTCTATGGAGGACCATTCTTTTACTTTCAATGTTGAGTCAGTTCACCTATTTCTCTCCACCTCAAGAAGCAAACACTTGTGTGAACTGTGCATTGATTCCTACATATTTGCTTATTGCACTTATTATATTACTCTATGTTGACAATATCCATGAGATATACATGTTATAAGTTGAAAGCAACCGCTGAAACTTAATCTTCTTGTGTGTTGCTTCAATACCTTTACTTTGAATTATTGCTTTATGAGTTAACTCTTATGCAAGACTTATTGATGCTTGTCTTTAAGTGCTATTCATGAAAAGTCTTTGCTTTATGATTCACTTGTTTACTCATGTCATATACATTGTTTTGATCGCTGCATTCACTACATATGCTTTACAAATAGTATGATCAAGGTTATGATGGCATGTCACTCCAGAAATTATCTGTGTTATCGTTTTACCTGCTCGGGACGAGCAGAACTAAGCTTGGGGATGCTGATACGTCTCCGACGTATCGATAATTTCTTATGTTCCATGCCACATTATTGATGTTATCTACATGTTTTATGCACACTTTATGTCATATTCGTGCATTTTCTGGAACTAACCTATTAACAAGATGCCGAAGTGCCGATTCTTTGTTTCTGCTGTTTTTGGTTTCAGAAATCCTAGTAAGGAAATATTCTCGGAATTGGACGAAATCAACGCCCAGGGGCCTATTTCGCCACGAAGCTTCCAGAAGTCCGAAGACGAGACGAAGAGGGGCCACGAGGGGGCCACACCCTAGGGCGGCGCGACCCCCCCTTGGCCGCGCGGCCCTGTGGTGTGGGGCCCTCTCGCCGCCTCTTGACCTACCCTTCCGCCTACTTAAAGCCTCCGTGACGAAACCCCCAGTACCGAGAGCCACGATACGGAAAACCTTCCAGAGACGCCGCCGCCGATCCCATCTCGGGGGATCCAGGAGATCGCCTCCGGCACCCTGCCGGAGAGGGGAATCATCTCCCGGAGGACTCTACGCCGCCATGGTCGCCTCCGGTGTGATGTGTGAGTAGTCTACCCCTGGACTATGGGTCCATAGCAGTAGCTAGATGGTTGTCTTCTCCCCATTGTGCTATCATTGTCGGATCTTGTGAGCTGCCTAACATGATCAAGATCATCTATCTGTAATTCTATATGTTGCGTTTGTTGGGATCCGATGAATAGAGAATACATGTTATGTTGATTATCAAAGTTATATCTATGTGTTGTTTATGATCTTGCATGCTCTCCGTTATTAGTAGATGCTCTGGCCAAGTTGATGCTAGTAACTCCAAGAGGGAGTATTTATGCTCGATGGTGGGTTCATGTCTCCGTGAATCTGGAGGAGTGACAAGAACCACTAAGGTTACGAATGTGCTGTTGCCACTAGGGATAAAACATTGGTGCTATGTTCAAGGATGTAGTCACTAGTTACATTACGCGCAATACTTAATGCAATTGTCTGTTGTTAGCAACTTAATACTGGAGGGGGTTCGGATGATAACCTGAAGGTGGACTTTTTAGGCATAGATGCAGTTGGATGGCGGTCTATGTACTTTGTCGTAATGCCCAATTAAATCTCACTATACTCATCATGATATGTATGTGCATGGTCATGCCCTCTTTATTTGTCAATTGCCCAACTGTAATTTGTTCACCCAACATGCTGTTTGTCTTATGGGAGAGACACCTCTAGTGAACTGTGGACCCCGGTCCAATTCTCTTTACTGAAATACAATCTACTGCAATACTGTTCTACTGTTTTCTGCAAACAATCATCTTCCACACAATACGGTTAATCCTTTGTTACAGCAAGCCGGTGAGATTGACAACCTCACTGTTTCGTTGGGGCAAAGTACTTTGGTTGTGTTGTGCAGGTTCCACGTTGGCGCCGGAATCCCTGGTGTTGCGCCGCACTACATCCCGCCGCCATCAACCTTCAACGTGCTTCTTGACTCCTACTGGTTCGATAAACCTTGGTTTCTTACTGAGGGAAACTTGCTGCTGTACGCATCACACCTTCCACTTGGGGTTCCCAACGAGCGTGTGCTTTACGCGTCATCAAGCTAAATTTCTGGCGCCGTTGCCGGGGACCTGAAGAAAAGTTACAACACAAAGATTTCTATCTCCCACGCCAACTTCACGCCAGCAGTTAGCTATCTACAACTTGCTATCTTACTAAAACCGTGCCTATCATAGAGATCACCTCGCTGGTGTAGCAATGGCTGCAAGTAGCTGCTAGCATGAGCGAAGGGGATAAGGAAGAAAAGATTAAAAAAATGGGTTGGGGCCAACAAGCAGGAAAGCTATCTACTAGCTTTATGGATGTTTCTAGAATTGGGTAGAAAATAGTAGATGACAACATGCTTGTAGCAGCGAATCCCGAGACCAAGGCCGTTGGATGATGTCTAATGAACGGCAGAACAAAATCGGCGAAATTAGCTTGAATTTTGATAATAAATCTTGGGCATTTTCCCTCGAACATGATTTATCAACTTTGGGTAGTCTCTGGACTAGTCTCCCTCGTCCACCAATTATTATCATACTACTGCGGAAAGTTGAGGGCAGTCCCTAGTCCCGAGCACTTCGCCCACTTCCCCTGGCCTCATCCCAGAGATCTCACACCAACCACCTCACCGTCGACTAGCCGCCAGTCTACAGCCCTCCGAAGAATCCCCAATGGCGGCGACGCCCCTACTAGAGAGCTCCTCACGCGAGCGCATCATCGAGTCTGGCCCACATGTCTTCCGTGCCTGCCGTGTGTCGGCAAGCACGACCGACTTCTCCGTCGGCGAGCCGCCGGCCGTGGGCGAGGGCGAGGCGTCCCCATACACTATGACAGTGCACATCTTCTTCTCGAGGACGTACGAGCTCAGGAGGATGGCCGGCCCCCTCCCTGCCCCACTGGATGAGGACGATATCACCACTACACCCTGCGAAGAGGTGGTGCTGGATCTTGGCTTGCCTCCGAGGGAGCTGCGTAGTGGGGGCAATGTCGTGCGAACTATGCGCGAGATTCTTGCCCGTGTATGGCTGCTCAAGAACCTGAACCTCACGGAGGAGGAGTG